>NC_056730.1:579531755-579620271 GCF_019279795.1 Protopterus annectens | reverse complement strand
AGGCCTTATTTAGAACAAGAGGAATCAAAGGAAAGGGAGGGAAGGCTTACAGGAGTCCTGTGGGTCAATCGTGTATCAGAGCGTCCCTTGGAGAGTCCCTCTGTGAGGGGATTAGGGCAAAGTAGCTGCTGCATTTGTTGTTTAGTGGGGAGGCAAAAAGATCACAGCAGGGCTGACCCCAGAAGCTGAAAATCTTCGCCACCACGACTGGATTGAGAGATCACTCATGAGGCAGGATACATCTGTTCAGCTTGTCTGCAATCATGTTTGAAATCCGGGAATATGCGCCATCAGAAAGCAGTCGGAAGCTATCATCCTTTGCCAAATTCTCCTAGCCTCTCAACACAACGGGTAGGACTTGGTTCCCCTTTGTTTGTTGATGTACCAGACGACGGACATGTTGCCGGACTGTACAGCAATCGTCTCTGACGGGAGGGTGGACTAAAATGCTTGCAACACTACAAGTACTGCCCTCAGTTCTAGGACACTGATATGCAGATTGGCCTCTAAATCTGACCAAGTGCCTTGGACAGTCTCCCCTTAGTAACCCCCTCAATCAAGGAAGTGTCCATTGTCACTGTGGCCCTGGCCTGAGGTGGGCAGAAGGGGTGTCTCCATAGTTCTTCTTCTGGCTTCATCCACATCAGATCCTGTTTACACTGTTGAGTTATATGTATCTGAAAGAACAATGGATGGTGCAAGGGATAAAAAGGGGTGTCAAAAGGAGCCACTGGAGAATCCTCATGTGTAGTCTTGTTAAGGGCACTATGGTAATTGACATTGCCATGGAGCCCAGGAGCTGAATTACCGCCAGAGAAGGGACTAGGTTTTGATAGAGTATCACCCGGATCTGGGACCTTATCCTGTGTACTCTGTGGTCCGGAAGAGAAACTAGGCAAGCATGTGTATTGAAATTTGCCCCTATAAATTCCAAGGTTTGAGAGGGAATCAAGTTGCACTTTCCCCAGTTTATTGAGATTCCCAGGGATCCTGCTAGTTTGAGAGTGTAGTTCAGAGCTATTTCCAGTAGACGCTTGGTGGGGGCAGCGAGGAGCCAATCATCTAATTATGGAAACACCCAGAATCTTTGAAGTCTCAAGTGAGCTGTTACCACTGCCATGCACTTGGTGAACACTCTGGGAGATGTAGAGAGTCCAAAGGGCAGTGCACGGAATTGGAAGTGATTGGCTCCTAGCCAGATGTGAATGAATCTTTTGGAGCGCTTGTCCATTTTTATGTGGTAATACGCATCCTGAAGATCTATTCCACACATCCAATCGTCCTTCTCCAAGAACAGGATAGATTAAACCGTGATCATCTGGAATTTTTCCTGTTTGGCAAATTTGTTCAGGATGCTGAGATCTAGAATAGGTCTCCAGTGCCCTGTCTTTTTTGGCACTAAAAGAATCTGGAGTAAAATCCAGATCCTATCTGGTCTGGTGGGACCGTCTGGATGACTCTTTTCGAAGCAGCTTTTATATTTCTTGAGCTGCCGTTTCTCTTTTACTGGATGGAATGTCGAGAATTTGTCTGGGTGAATTTGGGTAAAGATTGAATGGGACGTTATAACCTCTGGTTATGATCTGCTACACCCATGAATCTTTAGTTATTGTTAGCCAGGCAGGAAGGTGCAGGGTAATTCGTCTCCCCACTGCTTCCAAAGGAAAGCAATCAGGCCGCTCCTCAGGAGAGCTGATAGGATTGTCCAGAGAAGGAATCTCTGGACCCCTGGTTATGTGGACCCCCTCTGCCTCTGTAGGGGTGCCTTCCGGAAGAGTTACCCCCTCTGCCCTGGGGTGTAAACTCACCACATGTCAAAAGGACCCTGAGATTTCTTGTGCCACATCTTTCCACTCCTCTGGTTCCTAGAGTAGGGACATTGAGGAGTTGAAAAATGTATGCCCACAGCAGACAGGGTCTTGCCATCCTTCTCACACCTGGCCAATGTGTCTTTTACTTCTGGACCGAAAAGTGAAGAAGCTTCCACTGGAGGGTTCAGAAAGGAAGACTTAAAAGGGTCTGCAAAGTCACAGGAGGTGCATCCTGGCTCATGACAACACCTGAACCCGCCGCTCCTTCAGTAGCGTGGAAAATCAAACGCATGGAGGAGTTGGATATGGATTCCAGGGTAGCATGCTGGAAGGCAACCTTGTCAAGTACCTCGTCAGAAACTGCTCCTGCTAAGGTTTTGGAGAGTTCATGGACTAAGTCTCTCTGAAGCCTAGTGAAATGAGCCAGGTAGTTCAAAGACCCAACAGCAAAGGTCGATGATGCAAAGACTCATTTTGCTAACCTGTCCACTGCATGAGACTCCTTTTTGGGGGGGTGAACTGTCCGGCTTTCCTCAGCAAGCTCCTTCTTAGTGGCACCTGCCACCACCATAGTGCCTACAGGAAGACCCTTGGACCAGTGTGGATGTTGTTCTGGAGGGGATAAAAACTTGTCTGGTCTCTGTGGGATTTGCTCAATGGTATCAGGACTCTTCCATGCACGATGAACTGAACCAGCTCATCTGCAGGCGGGGTCAACCAGGAAGTAGTGGGTTGAGCGCAAAAAGCCTGCAGGAATACAGATTACTGGGAGGAATGGTTGGTGGGCTTCCACTCGCCCCTCTATTTCAAGATTTCCAGGATGTCTCCAAATGAGACATCATCAGGGTGCGATCATGGGAACCCCCTCCCCTGCATCGTAATCCGTATCCTCAGTGAGAGACTCCTCAGGGGAATCCACGTGCTTCCTCTTGCACGTCCTCTTATGTGGTACCTCTTCAGCGGGGGTTTCTGACAACTCCGAAGAGGGGGAACCCTGCAGCAGTGTATCCTGAGACTCCTGTGCTCGATGTTCCGATGTGGTGGTCTGCGTCAGCTGCGGCTCAGAGGAAAGACATATTTATTGTTCCAACACCAGCGGTTTGCCTGCAGAGGCAAGAGCCCTCTCCATTGCCTCTAAAGCAGGTCCACCTGAAGGGGAATGGGAGCCCTGAACCGAGAAGGACAACCTAGGAACCGGAGTCACACGCCGCTCTGACAAATCCACTCCCAAGAATGGAGCCCGAAGGGGACTCGGGTACTGTCAGAACTCCTGGAACTGTGGTAGATGGCGCCATAGAAACATACTGTGTCGTACCAGGCACCTCGGAGCCCGCAGCCCAGTCCCGATCCTGAGGATGACCTGGCTCCAAATTAGTTGAAGGCCAAATGGTTGACTCTGGCACCACGGTGAGATCCACCAGTGAAACAGAAGGCATGGAAACCATAAAGGGAGTCGGTGCCGAAAACTTCGATGGCTGCAGGGAGGTCAAAGGAGGAGAAAAAGATAGAGTCCATGGAGATATGAGTCCCAAGTTCAGATAGGAAGGGAGTTTTGGCAGGTACGGGGAGTCAGGCCGTTCTAAGAAAGGGCTATACTGTTGACCCAAGAAAGAATCCGCCGTAGGGGAGTATCGGATCCGTGCAGAGTGGTCTATCAGCACCACGGTCTCGAGACTGGAGACCTGTATTGGAGTAATGTCTGGTATCGGAACCAATGGAGCAGACTGTAAGCAATCTTGGTGCCACAGACAATGTTGGTGTTGCGATCAGTGTCGAAGAAAAAGGCACCGAGGTAGAAATTTGAAGTTTAGGCAATATCAGTGCCGTAGACATTGTCAGTGCTTTAATAGGCACTGACGACACAGTTTTTGTAGATGGCACTGAAGACGGTGCCGTAAGAAGCCAATTTCAGCTCTGGAGCCGAATAAGTCAATTTTGGTACTTTTTGTCTTGGTTCCTGTTTCCTATCACCAGAGAGTGAAGAAGGAACTGAATGTGGTCTCTTTTTATGTTCTTTTCTATGAGGTGGTGAGCCCTCCGACGCAGAAAAAGCCTCCGAGAAGGGCGACTTAAGGAAGCCACTCAAGATCGACTTATTTTTTTCTCTCATTAAGGGTTCGAGAGCTGAACCCTTGGCAAATGGTACAAGGAGGTTGTAGAGATGAGGAACCTCCAAACAATACACACAAGAGACATGCAAGTCACAATTTAGCATCTTGCAACCACACTGGTCGCACTGTTTGAAACCCGATGTTCCTTTTTCTCAGACATAATGAACAAGCATTATAGCCAAATTAGCCACAAACAGTAATAAAAGATAGAGAACGTTTTTTTTTTTTTTTTTTTTTTTTTAAGAGAGGATAGAGAGAGGGGGAGGGGATTTTTACCTCAAAAGGTACAGGAAAAAAAAAGCCGTGCCATCAATGGTATATAAGAATTACCAAGAAAATAGTTGAAAAGGAATAGGAGGTAATGGGTAAATTAACTTTTAGTTATGTACTCACCATAACTTCAGATGTTTGGGATCCATCTCGCCTACATTCTGAATGATGGAAGTCTCTTATTGGCTGAGCTTACTATATCCCAGGATGCACCACTACCAGTCCCCCAGATCTAGTTTGTCCGCATACATGCACACATGCATACCCTGCTTATATAACATCGTCAGATGAACAAGATAAAAAACAGTGGAACTCAAAACCGTTCAATCTCTTCTGATCTGCAAGGCAGGGGAAGGAGGGTATCAGGAATGTAGTAGATGGATCCCAAACATCTGAAGTTATGGTGAGTACATAACTAAAAGATGTTATGTGATCCTATCTCGCCTACATTCTGAATGATGGGACAGCCCCTAGCACCTGAATCCTGGGTGGCTCACTGGAAAACACTCCTGAGTACCGTGGAACCAAATGCTCTAGATGCCACATCCAATTTGTAGTGGGAAATGAAAGTGTGATTGGACCAAGTATGGAATGAAAGGCTATAGAAGTAGCCATAGCTCTTGTAGAATGAGCTTTGATAGATGATGTAAGTTGTTTATTCAAGAAGAATAGGCCTGAGTTATGCAATCTCTGATCCATTTTGAGATTGTAGCTTTTGTAATGGTTTGGCCCAATTTATTATCTGAGAAGGACACAAACAACTGGTCTGACTGGTTGCTGAGTCCTGTCTAAATAGAAGCGTAATTGCCTGTGGCCATCCAATTTATGGAGAGTATATTCTGCTTCATTAGAGAATTTTGGAAAGAAAACTGGTAGCTCTAGAGATTGTTGAAGACAGAAACTAGAACAGACTTTGGGGACAAAGGATGGATTAGGCCTAAGTGATACTCTATCCTTGTGGAAAATCAAGTGGTTTAATAGACAGGGCTTGAAGTTCTGAGACTCTCCTTGCAGAGGTAATAGCCACTAAGAATGCCGCTTTCCAAGACAGATATTTTAATTGCATGTAGCAGCCGGTTCAAAAGGGTGGATGTTAATGCGCACCAAATCAAGATCCCACGGAGGTGCAGGATGAAAACTGGTGGTCTTAACAGACTGGCACCTTTAATGAACGTTTTGCATAGTCTGCTGCTCATCAAAGGAGGATCCGTGGATTCATGGAATTTCGAGATAGCAGCTAGTTGGACTTTAATAGTTGAGACAGAAGATCCCTGATTAAACAGGGATGTTAAGAATTTCAAAACCTCTGGGACAGGAGCAGTGATAGGGTCTAAGCCCTTGAGTTGAGCAGATAGCAAACCTCTTCCACTTACTGAGGTACAATTTGTTAGTGGTGGGTTTGTGGGTCAAGATAAAATGTGAACAACTTCGGGTCTAGTGTGTGCCTTCTAACTAAGGTTGGAAGTGGAGGAGCCAAGCTGTCAATTTTAGAGATTGAAGGGACTGATGCCAATGTCCCGACTGATGGATTAGCAAATCCGGGATCAGGTCTAAGGTCCACGGATCGTCCACTGCATGCTTTTCAGGTAAGGAAACCATATCTGACGAGGCCAGTATGGGGCAATCAGAATCATTGAAGACCCCAGTTGAGAGGCTTTTGAATAACTTTGGAAGGAGTGGAATTGGAGGAAAGGCATAAAGTAGCCCTGTTGGCCAAGGTTGTGCTAGAGCATCCATGGCTGGTACTTCCTGATGTGGAATCAAGGAGAAGAACCTCTGGCACTTGGTGTTTTGTGGAGTTGCAAATAGGTCCCCATCTCTTGAAAACCTGGGCTGCTACTGTGCGGTTTAGAGACCATTCGTGAGAGAGAATTGTCCTGCTTAATTTGTCCGCCAATACATTTGACTTTCCGGGATGTGGGTCGCTACCAAGAAGCGGTTGGTAGCTACAGCCCATTCCCACACTCTCATGGCCTCTCTGCAAAGGGGATACGATCTGGTCCCTCCTTGTTTGTTCAGATACCAAACCACCGACATGTTGTCTGTGTGGATGGCGATGATGCCCTGAGGAAGAAACTTGTGTAAGGCCTGTAGGGATAGAAGTACAGCCCTCATCTCCAACACGTTGATGTGGAGAAGAGCTTCTTCCAGCCAGGAGCCCTGAACTAGCCTGCCCAGACAATGCCCCCACCCTATCTGGGAGGCATCTGTCGTCAGGGTAACCACTGGAGGGGAGAACAAAGGGTTTTCCCTGATCCAAGTTGGATGTTTGAAGCCACCAGGTCCCTTTGCATATTTCCGTAATCATGATGTGATGATTGAGGGAAGATCCTGAAAGGACCATTGAGTTGACAAGAGCCACTGAAGAATCCTCATGTGTAACCTTGCTAGAGGAACTAAAGAACCGTGGCAGACATTGAGCCTAGAACCTGTAGGACCATCCTGGCTGGGGCTTTGGATCTCGAGATCAGAGCTTGAACTAGGCCCTGTAAAGTTCGGATCCTTTCGCAGGAAGAAAATCAATCTTGAGTCTATCTCTGCTCCTATAAACTTTATGCTGAGAGGGCAGCAAGACAGACTTTGACCAATTGAATGTAATCCCTAGGGAAACACCCAGGAGATGGTGGCTTTGAGGTTGTCCATTAGTAGATGCCTGGTGGTGGCAGTCAGGAGCCAGTCGTCGAGATAGGGAAACACTTGGAATCCAAGACTTCTCAGGTGAGCCACTACTGCCAAACACTTGGTGAACACCCTGGGGCTGTGGTGAGACCAAAGGGCAGAGCACAAAATTGGTAATGACTGACTCCCAGGCTGAAGCGCAGATACCTTCTGGACGCCTGATGTATCGGTATGTGATAATCTTGAGGTCTATGGAGCACATCCAAACATCCTTCTCCAACAACGGGAGAATGGATTGTAACGTGACCATTCGGAATTTGGATTTTTGGTTCAGTCTGCTGAGATCCAATATTGGTCTCAGGTCCCCTGTCTTTTGGCACTAAAAGAACCTGGAGTAATTTCCTGATCCGATCTGGTCTGTGGGGACCGGTTGGATGACTCCTTTCTAGCAGCTTTAAAGCGCTGCTATTTCCTTGACTGGGTGGTGGGTCCGGGATTCTCTTGGACGGTGGGGTGAGTATTTGAATGGGATGGAGTAACCTCCGGCAATGATCCGGCACCCATCTGTCCTGAGTGATTGACTCCCAGGCATTTAGGTGCTTGGCAAACGACACCCGACTGGCTCCGAGCAGCACAGCCGGGCAATCCCTCATGACGTGTGGGAGGCTGAAGAGCCAGAAAGGACTCGGTCTCCAGAATTGCGGGCCCTCTGCCGCCTCTGGGACGGCGTCTCCCTGAAAAATTTCCGCCTCTGCCTCTGGGGGAATCTTCCTGCTGTTGGGAGAAAAACTTGCGAGATTTTCGAACCACATTTTCCTCCTTTAGCCTTGGGTAAGGGAGTGGAATAACGGCACCTACGGCAGATAACGTTTTCCCTCTTGCTCACAGCGGTAAGGGTGTCTTTCACCTTGGGTCCAAACAATGAGGACCCATCAAAGGGAGCGTCGAAGGAAGACTTGAAGGCCTCAACTGACACAAGCGGAGCCAGGCTTGTAGCCACGCCTGTGCCTTCAAATGAGCCTCATGGACGAGTTAGAAATTGGATAGCCAACTGAGAGCTAACGGACTGGGCTAGCTGCTCAGGTAGGTTACCCGAGAGGAATCTGACAACTCCTTGACCAGATCCCTCTGAAGCCTGGTAAATGTGCCAAATAATTCAGAGACCTTAAGGTAAAGGCCGCTGAAGTCAGGGTAATCCATACTCCTAGACTCCTTATTAGGAGGATGGATGGACGAAGCCTCTGCCACGTCCTGTTGTGTAGCAGATGCCACCACCATGGCATCTACAGCCACGCCTTTAGTAAGGAACTCCTTCTCGGGGAGCAGATAAAAATTTATTTGGACGAGAAGGGACTGGTTCCACGGTATCTGGATGTTCCCACGCCCTTGACAAACTAAATCCAGAAGCTCGTCAAGGGCTGAGACACCCAGGAGGCGGAGGCTGAGCCCCAAAGGCCTTGAGGAGCACTGATTAGCAGAGGGGGTTTGGATATCCAGCCGTTGTTTGAGGATCTCTAAGATGTCTGCAAATGAGACATCATCCCCCTCCGCATCATCCATATCAGTGTCCGATGTAATAGACTCGGGGAGTCCACGTGCTTCCTCTTGCATCTCTTCCTTGGGGTTCCTCTGAAGACAACTCAAGAACCCTCAGGAGGGACAGGGAACTGCCAAAGACCCAGTCTCCACGCCCAGGAAGGTGCTGGTAAACCGGAGAGATGGCGAAGAGGACTTGGCCAAGGCACTCCTCATGGCCCTGGCCGGACCCCAGAATCCTGGGAGTGTCCGGACTCGAGCCGTGATAGACGGAAGTCCCGGAACCAGCATAGGTCCCAAACATCACCCCGGTCCAGCCAAGAAGTCAGGACCCAAAGGCCGGGTTGCCGACCCTGAGATCTCCACCGGCTCCAACAGCACCTGCTCCGGCGGAGCCAAGCGGTCGGAGGAGGAATGGCAACGGGTGGGCCCAGCTGGGAAACAAATTTTTGGAAGACTGGGGACTGGAACAGTCTTTGGAGCACCCTGTCTATATCAGAATCCGACATCCTCGAAGACCGAGGAAACAGAAGAAGGCCTCTCCATCGGCCCCAAGGGCTAGGGGACCCGAGGGAATACAGCAGATTCCATCGGTGCCGAGGTAGACTGCCAGGAGGAAGTGTCTGAGCGCGACCCTTGTCGGCTCCGAGAGCAGTGGAGCCGGCGAAGGTGACCCGCCTCTCGATGCCCCAGCCATCGGCCAACCTCGGCTCCAAGTCTTTGGAGCCGAAGGAGAGGCCTGCCTAAGTTTCTTGGCAGTCGGGTCCGACGGACTGGTCGGAACCAAGCCCTTTTCTTTTGGTTGGAGCAGGAGAGGATGCCAAGGCTTCTTCAAAGGAAGGTTTAACTAACCCCTTAAGAATCAATTTATTTTTCCTCTCCTGGAGGACCCTTGAGGAAAAAGCACTGCATGACTCCTGCAAGTGCTTTGCCCGAGACAATATACACACTGTGATAGACATTTTAAACCCACATTTCGAATTTTAAAGCCAGGCCTAGGGGTTTGAGACATGATGATACACAAATCTAGTCACTCTGACAGGAAAGTACACTAAATTTTTACTGCTGATAAATCTAAGCTTACAGTAATAACTAATGCAAACACTTCCTGTAAAAAAGAACAGGTAACTCTAACCAATTATATAATTACTAGAGACCCTGTAAGTATTAAGGTTGACAGTCCGGGAAGGCCCTGGATGGAGGGGGGTCAAAACAAACTGAACCCAATCACACACAACAAATTAACAATCCAAATCGTATACAAAGTTAGCGATAGCCGTTAAAACAGCTTTTGTGAGCAAAAACAGCAAAAAACTGACAGAAAAGTTAGTTAATAAAACTACTCAGCCCAGCCAGCTCGAGACCACGTCTTCGCAGGGAAGCGGCAAACGAGATCTGGGGGACTGGTAGTGGTGCATCCTGGGATATAGTAAGCTCAGCCAATAAGAGACTTCGCTCTTTGGCATAAGCGTGCCGAGTCGGAGCCGAGGGATCGGCTCCGAACCCATCATTCAGAATGTAGGCGAGATAGGATCACATAACATCGATAGGCTATAGAAAGGTATGAGAATGGAAAAGAAATTCAAATTCTCCAATAAACGGTTTAAATATCAAAAAGCTTGAAGTACTTAGCTGGGAGCTGGCTTGACACTGCTTTTTGGCTGTGCACCAAAATAGATCTGAGGTAAAAGGGAGAGGAGCACTATGGGTAAAAGCTTAGCTCAAGAGGTTTTTTTTTTGGCTGGTATGAGTTTGGTATAAGGTCAAATCAGTTCCGAGGACGGAACCGACACATATCAGTAAGGAATGAATAAAGATTAACATCATCAGATAAATACTTTTTAGACTTACGATCTTTATACAGTCTATCTGCCTTTTTAGGGACTGAAGACTGACTATTAAGATCACTGCAGGCAGAATCAAAAACATTCCCCAATACTGGCAAAATAGGAGGAACAGATGTAGTATGTGGCATATCCACTCGTAACATATTGTAGTATCTCTCTAAGGAGGGGGGAGCATCCATTTGCTCCCAGAAAAATACATTACTCATCCTGGACGCAGTCTCAGGGGAAAAAAGCTACTCTGTAGGAGAAACTAAAATGACACTCTCCTCAGAATCATAGTTAGGTGCTTGTGAGGAAAATGCAGAAGAAATCCCTGACAATGTCATAATCCTTTGATAATTCCACAAATCCTGGGGATGTTTTAAGAATAATGTTCAAAATTTTCCTGTTAACCTATGCAACTCAAAACTTACAATAAACCCATAGCTAAGGCAAGTAATTCATCTTTATTAAACAGACACACTGTCTTTAGATATACTATGTCTAACTTTTTATTTTTTCTAGTAACATCCCTAGGAGGAGACAGACTGAAGGATAACACTTCAACCAGGGAAACATGCCTCTTACCCCACCATCCCAGGAAGAACCTCCTGGAGTAATTCCCATACCTGCAAAAAAAGATGGTTGTCCCATGTCCAGGTCAGATACAGAAACAGCCTCAGAGGATGTGGCTATCCTCCAGTCCATGGTGGCAGAAAGGAGTACACCAGCGGCATCTGGGTAAATCAGTCAGTGGTGTAAGGAATAAGCTGTACCCACTGCAGAGCCACCCACCAAAATCTAAGATGTACACTGAGCCCACAGTGCAGCCAAGGGCTCAATTTTTTTTTTTTTTAGGTACACAGGGAGGAGGAACTGCAAGACCAATAAGGGTATCAATGCTAAAGCTGCTGGAAACAGTTTGAAGTTAAGTTGTCAACTTTAATGTTCATAAGCAGTACATACACTTACAATTCCCTACAGAGTATCCCAAATATCAGAAAAGTAAATGTCCAAGCAGTACATTTTAGTACCTCACAATTCAGAAATCTCTCTTCCCAGGAAGTATCACTGAATTACGTAAAAATTAAGTTAACTTGTCACAAAGTGTTCACAAACATCAAAATATACAATTCCTTAATTTCTTTCATAAAAAGAACAATACCAGCACATTTTCATCGCAAAAAGTATTCCAAACATAGTTAAATACCTCCAGCTACTAAAAATAACACATCTAATAAGACATTTCTATTACAACATCAACACAGCAAATTCTCAATACTCTTAGGGAGACCTGGGCTCAATTCCTGTCAAAAATAGAAATACAACTTCTTTGTATAGGGATTCCCCAGGGAGGACTTATCTGGCAGAAAAAAGTATTCCACTATTTTCATAATCTTCTCCTGCTTACATATTTCCTTACCTTCTTTATCAACTAATGAGCTAATAAGACTTTCCTTATACCTAACCCACTTAGATAAAAAAGGAAAACACTTGCTTCCTCCTTCCTCTATACAAAATGCTGCTGCCCATACATCTGCCTCTTATTTCTTTGCCTATTTTTCATACAATTTCCTTTCTTTTTCAAATGTAAATCATCATCTTCTTTCAACCTCCTATCCATACTTTCCAATATACATCTACATTTTAACAAGTCTCTTCCTCCTTTCCTGTCTTTCCACCACCAAATACACATTTCCTTAAAAGCTAACCACCAACAGGTTCATGTCTCATAAAATCTCAATTTAGAACATTTCCTGTCATCTTTTTTACCCCTCCCTTCTTATATCATGCATTCACCCTCCCCAACTTTCATTCACATAGCTAAATGATCAAGAATCCTGCAACAATAACACTCTACTTTAGGTTTGCAACATACATCCCCTTTGGTAAAAACTCTGTACCCATGAACTACCACATAGCTGGTAGTCTACTTAATGCCAAAAATGTGATGAGACCTTGGGACACAGGTGGACAGTAGTCTCTCCTTTGATAATCACATCGCCACAGTGGTCAGGAAATCCTTCTACGTGGCTCATCTCATCACAAAAGGATTCTCATCCAGAAAAAAAGAGGTCATTGTTCCCCTCTACTCATCACTCATTAGACCCATTATAGAGTACAACGCCCCTTTTGGTATGTACCTCACAAGACATCTACAACAACTGGAAAGACCACAGAAATACCTCACAAAGAGGATTACTGGCCTCAAACAGATGCCCTATGCAGACCGTCACAAAAAAACTACAGCTTTACTCCATCGCATATCGCCTACTCAGGGGCGATCTCTGCCTAACATACAAAGCTATGTCAAACCCAGAGCTGTTGGACATGCTCCACTTAAAGAAATCCCAATCCCTCCGAGCTACACGCTCTAGGGACCTAAACCTTGTCACCACAATAAACAGAACATGCTGGAGGGATAGATTCCTGTCCCAGAGACTTCCCATACTCTGGAACAGACTATCTATGTCAAACAGAGCTCCTCATTAGCACTCTTCAAGAAAAATCTTGATGACTGGATGGGAAATGGGAAATTCACCCCGGGGATCACTTCTGTGGCTCTGCTCGACAGGGGTACAGGAAAATAATTTTCTTGGGTGCGAAAGCCAGGGTACATTTTTTGGCTAGGCTTGTATGGGCCCTAGGGCCGACAGCCTAGTACCTACCTATGGACCTATACCCCTTAACCTTCTTCAGTTTTTTTTTAAGAAAAAAATCTATTTGAGTTTTTATACTACCTCTGAAATATGCGTACTTTTCCTGATTCATACACAATTGCCCATTTTTAACAAATCAGAATTGTTCATATCACCACACAAAATCATCTTTTTCTTCCTGTGATGTCACAGTCCTGTCTTTATCATAATTAACACCAATATACAGCTACAATCTTTCATTTGCTTTACTGCAATACAGGCATATTCACCTAATATTCTACGCATTACCCCACTGAAAATCTAACACAATGGCCCTTCCTGGTACAACTACAACCAAATTTAACATCCTTACATCCTCACCTCTTCTTTTCAACATAGCTATCCCAGAACAAATTTCTATTTCTGAGCACCATATAATACCCCTTCCCCATAAAACACTGCATCTGCATTCTTTCATTCAGTCCTATAAGGTGATTATCTCATAAAATAACATCTTGATCCTGTTTTTTGCACCACCACAGAACACAGACAGTCCGACATCATTTTATACCACTTACATTAACTGACAGAATCCTAATATTTGCCTTTTTTTTAAGTTTAGATGGGATTTTTTATTTTCATTTTTTCTCCTTCACTCTTTTCCCCAATATAATTTTATGTACTCTGCTTACATCCTGTACCTCTTCAAATTCCTCTTCTATTGCTAAAATCTCAAACTTATTTACAACAATTTCTTTTACTTTTGAGATTACTTACACATTTTATTTCACTGTAATACTCCTGTTACATTACATTGTCAATTTCTATTGCAAACTTGACAAGAAATTATGTCTGCCACCATAATGTTTAATTCCTGGGTTTGCTGTGCAAATTTTGGGACTGATTTAAGGGCCGCTGTTGTTAAAAAAAAAAAAAAAAAAAAATTATACACAACTTTTTTTTTTACAAAAATAAAACTGAAATGGTGTATGCAAGTACAAAAATCTAACCCTGGTGCTCTATACAATAACGTTCTGGCTAAGTTTTACTATACCTACCCCCTCTTAGTGTTAGGCATTCTGGTTTGTATAAAACTGATCTGCAGTACCCTCAAAATGCATTCAATTATTTGAAAAAAAAAATAGGTAGTCTTTAATATTATAGTATGTGGGAGGGGGTGAGCTGGCAATCTCTTTAATCCTCACACCTGTCCTGTTTCGGAAGGGGTAAGGGGTGTCAACCTCCCTTACTAAAAAAAAATGACAAAGTTAAATTGAAACACGTATAATAAAACATTGCTATTATTCACAGTTACAAGTCCTTCCTTGTTTCTCATGGAAGGCAGAGGTGTGCAGATGCAATGTCACTGCAGAAACATTCCCAGAAATTCATTATATTACACTATTCAAAGTAAAACAGATCAATATAGTAAACCAATAAAAATGTTCCCCCATTACTGTCAGGAACTGCAGGCATAATGCCTTGCAGTTCATAGGCTGGTACTAGGCTATCGGCCCTAGGGCCTATACAAGCCTAGCCATAACAATTCCCTGGCTATTTCTTCCCACACTATTTAGTTCCTTGGACCCCTGTCTAGCAGGGCGACTGACGTGATCCCCGGGGTGAATTTCCTTTCTCCCATCCAATCGTCAAGGTTCCTTTTGAAAAGGGCCAAAGAGGCACTCTGCTTGACATGTATGGGCAATCTATTCCAGAGTCTGGAGAGTCTCTGGGTCAGGAACCTATCCCTCCAGCATGTTTTATTTATTGTGAAGACAAGGTTTAGATCCCTGGAGCTATCACTGCCTGGGAACTGGCAATAAAGAACAACCTCACTCTACATGCCACACATTCTTCTAGAGCAGAACACAACAGCAGACACTTTGAGCAGATGCAAGATAGGCCCTCACAAGAGAATGCTACAACCCAAAGGTCTTCCAGGACATTGTGAGGAACTCCCTAACCAGATCTGATTGCCTCCTTTCTCAACAGAAAACTACTGCAGAAGAGATGTACTTTCTTTCCCATAAACAGGAATGTTCCTCTGTGCCTTCCACCTATTCTCCATTATGCAAATGTTCGTCAAAAAATTAAGTCAGACTTGGCAAGGATGTTTCTGTTAACAACCTCATGGCCCAAACAACACAGGCTCCTCCCTTCTCATGCATTTGGCCAGAGGCAATTACCAAACACTTCCTCAGAGTGGATCTTCTCACATAGGACAAGGGGATCCATACTCCACCCAAACATTCAAAATCTCTACCCAACAATTTGGATGATAGAAATTTGATTCCATTTAGGCAGGTTTTTTTCTCAGGATGTCCCAGCAGGTATTAAAAGATGCTAGAAAACCTACTACTAGGAAATCATACTTAGTAATATGAAACAAATTCTAAGCTAGTACCATAAAAGAGAACAACACCCATCCTGAGCAGGGTTTTCTCTGGTTCTTCATTCAGTACCTATGTGAACTGGTCAATTCCAACCTAGGGTAAGCATCGATAAAAGGTACATCTTTGGTTCACTACTGCAATTATACACCTATTGCAAGCTAAACATTTTTTGAAAGAGATTTTGCATATTAGGTCACCTAAATAAGTGGTACCTCCTTGTTTTGAAGAAGTTAACCCTCTCTCATTTTGAATGTAGAGACAGTGCTTCTTTAAAATTTCTAACACACAAAAAATGCTTTGCTAATTGTTCTGACTTCTGCTAAACATGTAACTGAACTACAGGCCCTTATGTCCAACATATTTTATTGATTTTCCATGGGGACAGGGTGATCCTTAAAACCATCCCTTTTTCAAAGTAAATTCAGAGAAAACCTTTTGATACAGAACCATACCATTAATATCCCTGTGTTTTATCCTGAACCCAAAAATAGAAAGCAAGGCATTCAGTATACCATAGATGTCCACAGGCAATTGATATTTTACCTGAAAAAAAAGATTTTAGAAAGTCTAACCAAACTGTTGTATCCTTCGAAGGAAAAAATAAATGACTGCCAACAACAAACAATTTCTAGATGTCACTCTCAGGCTATCAAATTTTGTTACATACACCATGGAGAAAGCCCACATCAGAAAGACAGGACTCACTCTACTAGAGTTGTGGCTACTTCTGGAGCTTTTTGGAAAGTGGTGGACTCTAGCTTTATCCCACAAGCAGCCACTTGGTCATTTGTGCACACTTTTATAAGGCACTACAAACTTGTCTCAGTCTCCACAGCTAGAGCAGGACTTGCAAAGGCCATCCTTCATGAACTTTTACACTTTGACCCCTCTCCCTCCACCCTTTCTTCCCAAGCTTTGGCATTCTTTTTGTTATAACAGTGATCTAATGAAGAACAGTCCTGACATTTATTTTAAGTTTAGATGAGACTTATTTCCATTTATCTTCCTTCACTCTTTCCCCAATGCAATTTTATGTATTCTACTTATTCCTGAACATCTTCAAATTCCTCTTCTGTTGCTAAAATCTCACACTTATTTATTCTCAACAATTTCTTTTACTTTTGACATTACCTATGCATTTTATTTCACTGCAATACTCCTGGTATTACAGTAAGTTGTGAATTTCGATTGCAAACCTCACATGAAATGTCTGCCACCATAATGTTTACTTCCTGGGTTCGCTGCACACATTTTGGAACTTTTTAAATGACCACTGTTGTAACAATACAATAACTATATATCACTTTTTCCTTCTAGCAAAATGAAACAAATGGTGCATATGAGTACAAAAATCTAACCCTGGTGTTCTATGCAATAATCTTCTGGCCAAGTTTTACTATACCTACCTCCTGATGGTGTAAGCTGACATTCCATAACAGTAGATGGTGGACTATATCACGATTAGTACCCTCTCACCTTCCCCCTTTTCTTTCTGCTCTTTCACTGTCTGAAATGAGGTATCATGTTTTACTTCTGCCCTCCTGAAATGACAAAATCTGCTGGTTTTGAACCAGCTGTTACAGAGCTAAAGTGATGAATCTTTGCATAACTGTACATCCCTCTTATACCAGTATATACTCTCATGCTAAGGGCAGATACACCGGGCATGAGAACAGAGCCCAAAGCTTTGGAGACTGACTGGATGTCTGATCCTAGGCAAAATATGCCCTATACAACTTCCAACTACTGTAACGGTAATCTACACAAACATCTACTGTTAAGACAGGTTAATTTACATTATAGGTTCATAGGTGTGTACTAGGCCACCTGCCCTGCAGCCTATATAAGCCCAACCCAAGAAAAATCCCTGGCATCATGCCACCCAAAATTAGTTGCCAGTTCCCCTGTCAAGCAAGGCCACTGAAGTGATCCCCGGGGTGAACTTCCTATTGCTCAAGATTTCTCTTAAAGAGGGCCATTGAAGTGCTCTGCTTGACGTGAATGGGAAGTTTGTTCCACAGTATGGGAAGTCTCTGGGTTAGGAACCTGTCCCTCCAGCATGTTCTGTTTATTGTGGTAATGAGGTTAAGGTCCCTGGAGCATGTGGCACAGAGGGAATTGGGATTTCTTTAGGTGTAGCATATCTAGCAGCTCTGGGTCAGACATGACTTTGTAGGTCAAGCAGCGATTGCCTCTAAGTTATCAATAAGAGAGAGAGTATAGCTGGAGTTTTTTTTGAGTCTGTCCATACAGGGCGTGTGTCTAAGGCCGAAGATCCTCTTAGTGAGGTATTTTTGTGGCCTTTCCAGTTGCTGTAGGTGTCTAGGGAGGTACATACCAAATGGGGCGTTGTATTCTATAATTGGACGAGTAGAGAGGAATTATGACCTCTTTCTTCCTGGATGAGGAACCTTTTGTTATTAGATATGCCACATAGAAGGACTTTCTGACTACAGTGCAATGTGGTTATCAAAGGATAGGTTGCTGTCAACCTGTGTCCCCAGGTCTCTTATCACACCCTTCAGTGTTTAGTGGACTACCGCCTATATGGTAGTTCATGGGCACCGAATTATTCCCAGAGGGAAAGACGATGTATTTTTTGGCATTGAGCTTAAGGCCATGGTTCTGGCACCAGTCATTGGTGTCAGTGAGGCCTTTTTGTAGAATGTCTACATCAGCTGGAGAATCAATAATAGCTCCCAGTTTGCAATCATCTGCGAATTTGGTCAGCCAGAGTCCCATTGCGTTGGCTTGAACTTCAGAAAAGTAGATGCCAAACAGAAGAGGACCTAGGATCGATCCCTGTGGGACACTACTTGTAACTGGTTGGTAGTCAGATTTGGAGTCTGCTACTTTCACAGTGTGGGTTCTATCAGTGAGCCAGTTGGCAATCCATCTTATTACATAGGGGTTTATGCCTAGTTTAGTGAGTCTATCTAGGATTCCTGAGTGAGCGATGGTGTCGAAGGCCTTGGCAAGAACTAGGTATGCTGTGTGAACTACCTTGTCCTCATCCACAACTCTGGTAACAGACTCGAAGAAGTCTATCAGGTTGAGCAGGCATGATCTACCTTTCACAAACCCATACTGCATAGGGTCGAGAGTTTAGAGATTCCTTATGACCTTATTTATAAGGTCCATGATGATGCGCTCCATATTAGGCTAGTCAGGCTAATGCAGAGGTAGTTCCCAGGGTCTGTAGTCCCTCCCACTTTGTGGAGGGGGATGACTGTAGCAGTACACCATTCGGTAGGAACAAAGCCTGAAATGAGGCTGGGATTGAACAAGGTATTAAGGTGTGGTGCCAGTTCACTTTGTATTTCATGTAGAACACAGCCGGGGATATTATTAGGTCCCATGGAAGCTGTATTCTTGGCTTTAGGCAGTGTGGTTTTTACCTGTGTAGCCGTTATAATAGGGACTTGGCATTCCTCAGGCATTGTGATAGGCCCTTTAGGGGGTGAAAAAGTTCGCACTGAACCTGCCAGCCAATATGTTGGCAATATCAGTTGGTTCTGTATATGTATTGCCATTGTGCTGTAACTCAGAGCAGATCTGAGTATTGCCTGTAACTCAGAGCAGATCTGAGTATTGCCATGTAGAGTCTTGACATAACTATGGAATGCCTTGCGGTTGTCTTTAGAATCTGCAGCAATTTTGTTTTCATAGCTAGCTTTAGAGGATTTGATGATGGATCTCAGTTTTTTGCTGAGGCTACCAAAGGAGTTTTTCCAGTCTTGGGACTTCACCCTTTTCTGCAACAGTTTTTCCTTCAGTTGTAGAGTTTGCTTATGGTGGGGACCACCAGATTGGCTTCCTTTTTTGGAGGAGAGCATCTTGGTCCTGTTTGGTATGGCCCATTCCATGCACTTGTGTATGTGCTCGTACAGTGCACTGGTGTATGATTCAGCAGTCATGCACCTATTTTCCATTTGCATGGGTGTCGTGAAGTTAGCAATCTCTGTTTTTAGAAGCCCAAAATTGGCTTTGGAGAAGCTTCTTATGGTAGTTTCCTTTAGGGGCGGTGAGAGTGGGATGTGGATATCCATGGTGATTAGCTTGTGGTCAGATCTGACCAGGGAGGAGTTGATTACTGGTATAGAGCAACAGTCACCCATGTTAATAATGACCAGGTCAAGGATGTTTCTATCCCCACTGGGGGTAAGAATGAGTTGGTCCAGGGCACTGGAATTAATAAATTCCAGAAAACGTTGAGCAAGTGTGTTGGTACATGACTAATTTTCCCAGTTAATGGAGTAGTAGTTAAAGTCTCCCAGTATAAAAGAGTATTGGGTTGTATCCTAACATTTTCCAGTGTGTTTAGGAATGTGGAGTGGGAGTCTTGGGACATGGTGGGGGATCTATAGCAGGCTACAACCTGGATTGCAGTTTTACCCAGTGTTAGTTGTACCTGAAGTATCTCTTATGCGTTATGTTGGGGTACTAGTCTGGAGGTGTACATATCCTTTCTGAATATGGAGACACCACCGCCTTTAATGCTTAGATCCAGGTTTAGGGGCCGAAAGGTGCAGTATGAATTATAGCCTGATAGTGCTGGGGTGCTCTCTGGAGCATTGAACCAGGTCTCTCTCACTGCACAGATGGCAATATTCTCCATTTTAAGGAGTGCTTCGAGCAACTGCATTTTGAGATTTAGACTTCTAGCGTCGAGTAGCATAACCCCCAGATTTCTCTTGCTTGTAGCTGTTATGGTGGTAATTTTGTCTTTAGGACATTACCTAAAAAAAGGCACTATAGGAGTGGCAGGAGCCTTGGACAGTATCCGGAATCCCTGGGGTGACAGGTGCAGGCCATCTCTGGCAAAGAATCGAAGTCCGTCGATCATGTCATCCCAGGCAGACAGATACTGGATCCCCTTAGAAGGGCACCATAAACTTAGCCAATTGTTGAAGTCAATCGTTTTCTGCTTGTACTGTGGTATCATTCTGGGAGACTGTAGGATGCTACTCAGAGCTAGGGTCATACCTGCCTGGGCTACAAGATCAGAGAGCTCCTCTATGTCTCTTTTTATGTAGTCCGGGGAGGTACATTTCAGGTTATTCACACCAACATGGACAATGACTGAGTCAAATTTGTACCTGTTGTGGAGTGACCTAAGTGCATGCATTATGTGGAAGATCCTGGCACCTGACAGGCAGCTGATTGTAACTTTCTCCTTATTCAACCTAGTGAGTGGGACATCAGTGTGCCTTACTATGGAGTCACCTATGACTAGTGTATTGGGTAAGTTGTTTTGCCTTATAGGCTTTGGTTGAGTGGCACACTGTTTATGTGAGCTGTGTCTCTCATGGTTTGCGCTGGTTGTTTGCGTTTCTGCCTCGGAGGTCTCTGTTTGGGCAGATTTTTACTGACAGCCTCCACAAAAGTAGGTGCGTGTTTTGTGTTACTATGTGAGGGTTGTGGTGGTGTACGTTCTGGAGGGATATGTGTTGAATGTGGTGTGGTGCAGGTGTTATCCATCTCCTCTGGACTGGCTAATCCAGTCTTGGCTGGAAAGTGCTTGGCTTCCAATTTGGCTATATATGTGCATCTCTCACAAGTCATAGTGTTGGGAGGTAAGAGAAGAGGGTTGTCTGTGTACATGAGGCTGTTGCTACCCTGCCTCAGGATGCCCACGTTTACCAGGTTAACAGGAGAAAGCACAGGGAACTGACCTTTAGACATGCCTGGATATGAGCTCACTATATTAAGTACTGAAGCTTTTTACAGGAAAAATGTCACTCAAAGTGTCAGAGTCTGTACAGAGCACTGCCAAACACTGGAGAGGAAACCAATACACAGACCCTGAAAATTTAAGGATGAAGTATTTAGGCAGATATTCTAAAGTTTGGAAGAAATCAAGCAGTACTTACTGAAAATAAAGAATTACCTTGTCAAGAATGATGAAAAAAAGGGAGTCGCATGAATGGCTACTACTAATGCTGGCCTCATCACAGCTTCACTCTGTTGGGATACAATACTCCTTTGCTTCTTCTCTCACCAGAAGCAAAATGTTAGCACCAATCCCAAGAAGACAAGCAGGCCACAGCCTGTTTGGCGATCCACAGTCTTGTCCCAGATGATGCAAAGGTCTGCAGGCTTGTAGCCTTTTTCTGGTAGATGCCTCGAATAGCAACCAGACCAACCAGGTACATTAAGCACAGACACACACTCTCCAACCAGAAACAGTCAGGAATCAATTCACTCTGCTCCTACTCTCACCAGGATCGGAATATAAGCACAGATTCCAAGCTGTCACCTATAAAGCAGTTATTAAACTTTCTGGTGATCAGCAGTCTCCAGGAAATAATGTAACTGCACTCCTCTCCCCAGGTGAAAACAGAAGCACTAATCCCAAGATGACTACCGAGAGGCAGAATTTGGGCTCTCCAATAACTGGTGGTCTAGCAAAAGATAAAATGAAAAAAAATGGTTTATCCTAAACACTGCAGTGTGCACTAGAGGAGTTAGATGTGAAAGTAGGTAACAAGTTTTACCTGTCTAAAAAGTTAAGTTTTAGTGGTGAGTCACTATTTTTTAAACAGCAAGATAGATTGAAAGGGGGTGGTCACTTTTTTATTCTGATACTATGGAATACAGTAGGATGGCCAATAAATTTAAATAGATGAAGGGGAGTGATTTCACAAAATGATAACTTTGTGCTTACTCACACCAACCAGTAAAAGCAGAGAGGAAATGTAATATATGGTTAAATTAATATAAGGGGTAGGCAACTAGAAAGACAGTGGTGTTTAAGCACACAACAGTAACCGGGTAGGAGAGAGGAAAATATTTCTATCCGACTCACAAGAGACAGAGCTGTGGTGTCTTTTCAAGTTTTAATATGCACTTAAAAGCAGAATACAAGTAAAACACAGTGTACAGAAAAAAAATCACAGTATACAAAATAGAAAAAGGTAATAAAGTAATACAGAATACAACAAATAAAAAAGCAAACTACCTTTCCCTCACAGCAAACTGTAGCAGAGTCTGGGTGAGCCTTTTCAGTAAAGCCTCTGAAAGCTGATCATAGTTCATAGATGTACTTTGTTGCTCTTAACACCTTTTCCTGTGGCAATTTCACAATGTGTGTGCCTTTTGTTCTTATAATTACGAGCAACTTGCTGTATGCCCACAGCTCCCTACATCTATGAACTGTGATCAGCTTTCACAGGCACCCACATGCATTTCATTTAGACTTCATACCTTCATTTTCAAGTCATTATATGGCTATCTGCATAACCTAATCCTGAACGGTTTTCTTCACTGCTCATTAACAATAGTGGGCACTATGAAGTGTCCCTTCACATGGCAACTTCACACACAGTGGTGTGCATAGTAATTTCTAAGCTGGCTATGACTACAAGCCAACATATCGCACTATGTTCCATACAAGAAGTATTTGAATACACTTATTTCAGTATGTACAGATAAGCCTGAAAATGTTTTTCACCTAATATCCTGTTCCATGTATAAATGCACATAACTGATCCACATCAAATCCGGTGCACAGCTGAAATATAAATAGCCAAAAACAAAACCAGTACTCAGACTGAAGATGTCTTGCAACTTAGATTGGTTTTGCCAATGTGATAAAATCAATAATCTTCAGTTCATCTGTTTTTTTTTTTTTTTTGGGGTGGGGGGATATTTCACCTGATTTCCACCACAAGGTGATCACCTATAATATCTAACAACACCCTGTCGTGACAGAGGAAAGCTCAGGATAAGCACTCAAGCTTTCCTCCAAAGCTGGCCCTTCAAACACCAGGATCAACAGTTACACAGTGATAGCCAGTAGTACCAAAAGTGTCAGTCTCTCAAGTAGATGCCTGACACCATTTCATATTTTTAGCAAAAAACTCATCTCAAGAAAACCATAAAAACCACAGTAAGAATATCATACTGTAAAAATATGGGAGTTTTATTTTTGGGAAACAAACTCCATTACAGCGTTAATATGAGTCTGCAAGTATTTTATTATCAATTTCTTATTATGGAGTAGCAAACAAGTTTCCCAATTAAGTAATTAAATATTTCAACTATTTACATAAAGTGAAACTATCCATAAAGTAAAGACATACGTTCATCATTCATACAAAATGGTATTACATTACGCTTTTTATGTAATCATTCCCTGTTGTGGTGTTTATATGTTGCTTTGACTGAAACGTTCCAGCTAGAATCAATACAGAAATGTCCTCATAACGCAAGTCCAAAAAATGTTTTGCTACTAAATTCTGCACATCACCTACTTTTTAACTGCTGCAAGGTATTTTTAGGCACAGTTTAAAACTGAGTTGTACCAAAGTTATATTTATTGTAAGGATACCAAACAACATACACAATATTCCGGAAAACAAAAACAGATTGCAACATCTTAAGTTATTAACTAAAAAAATGTTATCAGTAATGACCACCAATATGCATGCTTTATATCATTTGTTTAATTCTGTTCTTGCAAAAATATATGTACTCATTTTCTGGGGAATTACTGGAAACAGCTCATGTACCTAAATAATTTATTTACTAGCTGCTACCCAACTTCTATAAAAAATCCTTTAGTGTATGAAATGCAAGATGAGTTCAACAACATTTTATTTAAAAAAAAACACTGCCCTCTAACCAAAATTCTTGAGAAAATTTTTGATCCAACTCTGAAAACTGAAATATGATTTTCTCGACAAGCAACACTGTTTCCAGCCTAACTACTTCACTATGATTGTCGCCATAACCCTGACTGACCGTATGTACTCTAATGTTAAACAAGGAAGATTATCTAGGGCTATATTCCCTGACCTAAAGGAAGCCGCCGATTGTAATAAACACATTATTGCTTTTCAAATGGTCAGTCTGGTTTCTCTAATGCCATCCTCCAATGATCTAACTGCATCTTCACATTACTCAGCCTTAATAGTTCTTATGTGTCTAGAATAAACATGTACAGGTGTCTCTCAAGGATCTATACTTGGTCATATTCTCTTTTCCCTATCAATCACCTATTATTCAATGACCATTCATGGGACAATCCTCAAATCAAATGTATTCTATACACAGATTATACCTACTGTCCTCACAAAGGCCAACAAAAATCCTACAGATGTCAAAAAAGATCTTTAGAATGATTTTGCTGCAATCTGGAACTGGCTCCACACTAATAAATCTACTGTCCATACTAAAAGAAAACAGTAATGCTATGTGTCATTCCTCAAAAAATACAAAAGATGCAATTACTACTGACATATCCTTAAGAAAGGTCTCATATCAAAACAACAAAAATATCTACGCCTTCTTTGTGACCAACATCTCAATCTCACCAAAAACATCAAATCCTAAGTAAATAATGTTAGAATGCAGTGCAAGACCTCCTAGAAACTGTCCAACTTGTTTATCACCAAAGCAAGATGACCCACCGTTACTAACATATCACTACCCAGATTTGTAATAAGGCCTGCCAATTACTGCCCTCCCTTCTTCCTAAAATACCTCACACTCTTTTCAACTACAGAGAACAAAATACTTAGATTCATCCACCTTTCCAACATAAAATCATCCACCTTTCCAATATAAAGAGTGCCACTGCACTACACTGAACAAATCTAGGTGGCTACCTGTTGCTGCCAGGGCCACTCTTCTTCTTAATACATTTAAATTCAAACTGCAAAATGAATGATAATGCCCCCTACTACCTAAACTAATGATCAAACATACCTCCTACTCTGTTTGAAATGCAAACTACTTAGAATTACAAAGATCACCTTTCACTCTTGCTTCCTGTAAAAGATCTCTCTCCAAAATTGTCCTTGCAAGTTGGAACCCAGTCTCTGAATGTATTATATAAACAGACTTACAAAATTCAATAAAGCTCTTTGAGCACATCTAATTACAGAAAACACACGCAATTGCTTCAGAAATACAATCTGATGCTTTGTTCTGCTACTCCTTGTCACCAATCCTTTTTTTGCCTTATTCAAACAAGTTTTCTGAAAACCTCACTTCGGTATTGTTAAAAATTCTGCTATGTATGCGGGTATATATTGTGTTTTTATGCTTTTGCTCACACATTTATATTCATTCTCTACTCATTTTCCTTACATCAACAAATAAGCATAGTGAATGATTTCTACAGTTTTATTTTTACATTTTTTTCTACTCTGTTTAAACTCCAATGCAAAACTCTTTCTCATGTCACAAAGCAATGTAAAACTATGCCAAGATTTTTTGCTGTAAATTGCCCCTAAATCATCTCTAAGAAATGTGTACATACATATATGCTACTATAACACTTTCTTATTCTCCACTATGTACATTAATTGCATGGTTTCTGTATTTGCCTACACATCTCATGTCATGGCTAAACAAGTCTACAGACCAATCACTTACCAAATTAAGCAAGAATAAAATAAATTTGTGCCTGCAGCACTAGAAAAATGGGCACAATAATGTTGTTGTGCTGCCAGACATTTAACTGCACAGAATACCTAAAAAGGTTATACTGAGCAAGAGCTGTGTGAAACTCACCTCTTTCTCTGTAGGCCTTTTCCCAAGTAATAACTAGAAAGTGTTCATTAAAGGTTTTACTAGTATGGAGATGTATGGAAGCTCAAAGCACCTCCTTTCTTCTCTCCCAGTGGCAGCTCTAATGTGCAGAAAGATGAATCCTGATTGTAATCTAGATGGCAAAAGTTTAACAGTCCCCACACTAGAGAAGATGAAAACAAGGTGAAAGAGGAATTATGAGGCTATGCTCACTCACTTCTTCCAGGAGGGGATAAACTGGGGTCAGACAAACCCAGAACATGACCTTTGCTGTTGAAAAACAAGCGGTGACAACAGGCTGCCACCACAATATACATAGGAGGGAATTTGAGGTATATGTCATCATGTAGATGAATACAGTTCCTTTATAGCAGCACTGCACATCCACCTTATGACAACAGGAATGGTAGGGCTTAAATAATAAAAAAAAAAAATCTTGGACGCAATATGGCAGACCCCTGCCTAACCACATCCAAGTCAATCCAGTATGACAACTCTCAGTGTTTCGAACCTTTACATCCCTCCCAGAAGGAAGCCTCTCCCAGCAAGGGTCATATTAGGGGACAGCAAAAAAACAAACGAGGACGGGAAATATCCTAGAGTTAGCCACAGGAGATGTGACGTGAGCAGCAGTGGTGGAAAACAAAAATCTTTTCCCCAGTGGCATATGAGGAAGGTTATATTGGAGATGGAATGTCAGAAATTCAGCTGCATCTACTCAACTCTTTTCCCAGAGACAGCTGGAGAGACTTGCCCACAGTGATTATAATGGCAGGAACTGTTTGGAACCCAGTCCCACCTCCTCTATTTCTTCCTCTAATAAGCTCCAGTTTCTGACTCATTTCATAATTAGATTTTTCTACCCCTTAGATAATCTTCATTTAGCCACGGTGCCCAAAAGGCTTTGCTTAAACCATTACATTTACACCCACAGGGAGACAACAAGCCTATTTAGTCTGCAATTTAAGTGTATTCTACATTCTATCTCCTTCTCATACCTCCCTCCCACCCATCTCTTTCTCTGTCGGTCCCATACGTTTTGGAATGCCTCCACAGATTTCCTCTTAATCAACTGTTCTGGTACTCCATTCCATTAGTTCACAACCCTCTCCAGAAAGAAATTTTTTCACAGATCCAAGAAACAGTTGGTCCCTATAATATGATGCTCCTACCATCTCATTTTCCCTTTTCAGGACAACCCCATATCATCACATCTCGCCTCATTAACATGTCCTTCTGCACACCCATATGATACCGTCCATTTCTTCTTGTCTCAAGAGATGAGCACTTCAGTTTCTCTACTCCCAAATCTAAGGAAATCTGACTTAGCAAAACTTGAATCCTGTTACAACAAAATTGCCAGGTATGCTGCTAACTCACCCTTTAGATCACATCACTGCACAGCACTCAAACAACTCAACTGGTTGGAATTCCCCAGCACCTACTCTTTAACCAATTAACCATGGCCCATAAAATCTTCTCTCAACCAGATAAAACATTAGCCCTACAAACATTACTACAGCCATACACCAGTGCCAGAGCTCTACACTCCACCAACAAACCCCTCATAAAGATAAATACTGCCAAAACCTAGCTGGGGAATCCCAATCCCTTTTCTCAAATTACATAGGCAAAATCTGAAATGCACTACCACCTAACCTTACATCTAGTACAAAACAAAAAATGCTAAGAACTCACTTATCCAACAAGTGACTGTGCCCTTGCACTACTCATGGCTTAACTGTCTCTCTTACACAATACTAACACTTATACTTCACTGTCACAGCCACCACTTAAAATATAGATGCTTTTTTAGCTCCAGCGATAAAGAACAGTTAACCTAAAAAAAATAAATAAATAAAAGAGAGAGAGACAGAGAAAGAAAAAAAATCCATGCTCGTAGTATACAGAAGTTGCAAAATTGTTTCATCGGACTGTCATTCTTCTATTCTATGCCTACCTGCAATTTATTCAGATTTTTTTTATAATTCTCTATAGAATTAGTATACAAATCAATCCCTCTGTGTACAATCTATCTTACGATCTTGTTTTATGACAAGATTTCTTTAGTGAACATATAGGTTTCTTGTTTGTATAAACCCGGTTATCTTGGATATGATCATAGTGCATTGTCAAATCTAAATAACTGTTGTTAAATGGTATGTATTACGTGGAGCTTTTCTCCCTGGGCCTCCAATGAAAAATGACATGTGTCCAGTCATAGTTTCCCGGTAACTGAATGTAAAATAAATAAATAAATAGTTTTCGGGTATATGCTTTCTCTTCTGTCCCTTTGCATCTTTCGGGTGGTCTTCCTCTGGATTCCTTCCAGCAACCGAATATCCCTCACTTTGTATAGCCTCCTAAATGCACATAATACTCAAGGTGTGGTCTGACAAGCATTTAATACACAGGAAGCATTATATCTTTACTTCTGGAGTTTCATCCTCAAAGGATACACTCCAGCATTCTGTTGGCCGCTGTAACTGTCCTCTCACTCTGCTCCTGGAAGTCCAATACAAGTGTGATCAACACTCTCAGATCCCTTTCCTGCTCTATTACTATCAGTTCCACTCTCACCAGATGAGATCTCACAGAGGGTTGCTGTTACACAAGTGCAACTTTGCATCTGCTTACAGTGAACCTCAACTGCACCTTTCAGCCCACTCGGTCAGCCTTTCCAAATCTTTCTTTAGACATCCTCCATTCTCAACTGCTGCCCTAATGCTTTATCTTTAGCATACAGGCTGATCCTGTTGTCTATTCCCAAGACATATCTAAAGTAAACACAATAAAGAGTATGCAATGACAGGACCACGTGTCACTCCACTAGTCACCTTATGTATTCCTGACACTTACGGTCACATTATGCATCCTACCATTTAACCATCCAACAATCTAGTTCCTTAGGTCTGATCCAACCCCAAGCCTTCCACTTACCCTGGAAGGCTTCTGAAGTTCTGGCAGACCACAATGACTGGAACTCCTAGAAAGCAACCAACTTTTCCTTTAGTATTCTCTCCATGCCATTCCCCACTACTGTTGTTAGCCTAATAGGCATGTGGTTCCCTGATGTTTTTTTCCTACTCACCCCTTGCACAAGGGTACTACATTTGCTGTTGAGCATTGCACACGCACTTTTGCAACAGCAAGTGATCTACTGAAAACCAAAGTCAAAGTATCGGCTAGCATTAAGGAAGCCAGTACCATCACAACCTCCTCCTCCTCTTCTCTATCCTGCTGCCTATCCATAAGCTCCCTCTCTCTCTCTGCTGTACCTCCTTCACAGCATGGCATTTTCACCTTGCTTCATTTGTAAAGAATGAGGTGAAGTGTTCATTCAACACCTCTACTATTTCACAGTCATCTCCTTCCAGTCTTTGCTCAACTTAGCCATGCCTGTCCCACTCTTCCTTCTGTTATCCGCCTGAAGAAAACACTGTTTCCCCTCTTGACTTCTTCTGCAACTTCCTTTCAGCATATATTTGCAGCTTTCATTTCCTTTGTTTTCTTTCTGCTTGCCTCCTTGTATTGTCCCATCTCCAAATCCCTACCCTCCCACTTTTACCTCCTGATGCCTTGTCTTTTGCCCTAAATGTTAACCTTACCCAGAGGTGTAGTTAGAAACGTACATTTGTAGGGAAACCTAATGTTGCTGCCCATACCACCCATCATGTAAAAATGTATTCAATCCTCAAAATGTTGCCCCTACACACAAAAGGAACACATTATTTTCAACTTTTGCCTCATACTCACACAACTACTTTTAGAGCTTCATTTCTATCACACAATCATGTTTTATGCAGCTCTGTGCTGTAAACATTGATACAGGCAGTTTTAAACATTCTGCACTCTTGAGTAATAAAGTTTCCATTTGAGTACACAGAGTATGCCCAGCTACAGCCTTAGCATCACCTACCCGAGTAGGTGATGGCCACCACCTTTTTGCTTCTTTTCCTTAAACCCTTGTCCACAGCCCTGCATACTGCAGCCTGACCCACTCCCAGAGATTCGTTGCTCCTTCATTACATCATGATATCTCTAAACAGTCCTGTTACTAAAAACTAACATTCGCATGCTCAGTACAATACTGCTCACATCACAGCTGCTGAAGTATGATTATTCAATGTGCAATACTACTGCCTTTGATATACAGGAGCAATTTGTTGTTTCTCACAGTGCTTTTAACTTCACTTAAGGTCAGAAGTTCCAAGATAAAGAGTGAAACACGTTTTTTTGCTCTTTTACTGACAAGTCTTTCTTCACGGTACATTGATATCAAAATGAGAATAACAACATAAGGGGGGTGTACGGCAAAGTTCTCCAAGGAATAGGTGGTGCAGGAGAAAGCCACTCCCCCTAGAAACATTTTTTCACTTTTTGTATGTTTTTCATTGTGGTATACTCTTGAGAATACATTACAGGCAAAACTGTGTATGTCATGAGAATTTGTGCGTGCAAGCTATTAGTTTCAAATAATTTTTGCCATAAAATTATTTCTGTGTCTGTCTTTAGCAATTAGAAAAGTGAGAATTTTTTACAAGCAGGTACACTGCCCAGACTCAAATAAACTGGAACTACATTTCTAAGCCCAAAAGCATTTCCAACAAAGAGGGAGTCCCACTCCCAAGAGTTAAAGTACTCATGACAAAACTGTCCAGCCTCACACAAGCAGCGGTAGTCCACTGAGAAGGAATAGTATGGCCAGTTTATGAAGGAAGTCCTGGTTCATTGCATGTAATGGACAGCAAGGGAATTTCCATGAAGTTTTTTTTCAGGAATTACATACACAGCTGAACAACCAAACATACTAGACAAACGTCATGGCGATATATTCACTACTGTGCTTGTCCAGTAATGTCTAACCACAAAGTACCAGTTTTAAGTATGTGCAGCACAAAATTTCTTCGTATACAAGCAATTCCCCCTACCAATAACACCAACGTCATTATGCAAGTGAAACTTCAAAGAAATTAAAATATAACTCCCCCACTACTATACTAAATATACACATTAAACTGTTTTGAAAAAAATAATGTTGCCTACAAGTCTGATCCTGTAACTTATTTTATGACTGACTTCATAAGTACGGAACAGCAGAATGGAATGCTACAAATGGCATGCATTAAACTACTTTATATGCCCACTGATAGCGTATGGCCATCTACAGACTGTAGTTGTGGAATTCAAAAACCAAAAATTGTACATACAAACTACAGCTTTAAGACAGTAATCAGAAAGAAAACAAACAGAGAGAGAAGGCGCAAACACCTCAAGGCTTCTGCGGTCTTGAAAGAATTCAAGTCATCAAGCAGTAACAGCTAAGCAAAGCGTATCTGTCAAGTTATTAGGTTTTTGGGGAGGGCGTGGATTTCCCTGTCAACAACAATTATGCGATGCAATGAAACGCTGATAGGTAATACTTTCCATTTTCCCCAAGACCACATCCCATTAAATAAAGACCACTGGGTGTGCTTCAACTCCCAATTCCCAACTTACTCGCTGCTATGGGAACGCTTGTCCTGGAAGACGTGACCAAGGTGAATAATTATCTGCCCCAGAAATTTGTCCAGTCCGATAAGTGCCCTGTGCATCACCGTCAGAATCAAGTTGCCCCCCTCTCCATCAAACTCCAGGGCGCTTGGCGACAATTCAAATGAGCATTCCTCTTTCCATTCGGGACACCCGGTGGTCTTTTCCGCTACTGATGTGGAGAATTTGTCACGGGCCAACTGTATAATCGTATATGCGTCGCTTGTTCCGCCTTTGCCCTTCGCCCGAAGCCCCCTGGCTCGCATGACCGTCACCTGGACGTTGGTGGGCACCCATTTATGTTCTGGTAGCAGCTCTTCTACTCCCAAAAGAGACATCACAGCTTCATCAGCAGTGTCGGGAATTAACGGACCTCTTCGCCTGAACAGGTTTTACTGACACAGCATACTGCAGTTTACTGTTTATTTACTAAACTTGTTTTAAGATTTACTTTCCTCAGCACAGTCGCCAATGTACAAACTTAAGTTTCTAAGAAGTGTCCCACAGTAGGATCGCGCTTGCGTAAGCGTTATTATTAGACGCATGCGTGCTAAGCATGGTCTTCACTGGGACGATTTGGAAATATTTCTTGGGGGGGGTTTAAACAGTCAATGTTGCCTTTTCTTAGCGCACTGTGGTCAGTGAGGCGCGTGCGCGGGTGAAACCTTACACTGCAGATATAATGTGAGGATAGGCGAAAACAAGCTGTTTGGATGGTTAAGGGATGAAAGATTTGTAAAATTGTCCCACTCAACAACATGGTAAACGAAGTGTACTGCACAGTTGTTGGGGATTAGTAGAAAATGATGGATATATTTAACTTCTTGGTCTCTTGGTCCCTTTTTCCACTGAAGGGTTGCCTGTGTTGCACAGTAGGAAAAATTGCAGCATGCTCGCTCTTGTTTACTGCGCCAGCCCGTCCCCTCAATATGAAGTAAATACTGAAATCGCACTTGAGAGAACTTGAATTATGTCACCAGTAGGGTTACCACCTGTCCCTCTTTTCGCAAGACGGTCCTCATTTCGATAGTTGTGTCCTGCGAATAAAAAAATGGTTGAAACGTCTTGATGTTTAACGCGGAAAATATTTTCAGATGTTTTTCTACGTGTTACAGAAAAATATGATTACCATCTGATGCATACCTCTAAACTGACCAGATTTTCGCAGTATGACCAGCTTCGTGACTCAAATGTTTGGTCTGGTTATCATAAAATATGTAGTTTTCTGGCATTTTGGATTAGGAATTATGGCACTAAATAATGACACGTTTTAGTTTTCCACTTCATATACTTAAGAACATCCATACTAATGCAAAACCAGGTATTCTAGCAACTTTCTAAGTTCATAAGGCTAGTAACTAAAATCTGTACCTTTTTTGGGCCTTCATCCCTCCATTATTTTTGGCTTTGGCCAGATTTCTTTTTTTTCCCCTTCTTCTGGTTCTGAAACTTTTTTAACAAGATACATTTTTTTAAAGTATTTATGACATAGGCACTAGTGCATTTATATAAATGAAAACCACCCATATATGTTCACCTGTAAACAATCTAGTCATTGTTAGTCAAAAATTACATAGCTCATTCAATTCATGCCTTCTCTTACACCTCATTCTTCCTTCAAAATTTTATTCTGTATGTATTCCAACAACTCCCTTTTTCTATGTAATTTGCTCCTACCCTTTAGAGATCCCACTTCCAGTTGTTTTATCAGTATTACTATATTTACTACTTCTAGTACAGTTGGTTTAGACTTTGATTTCCAATTTCTATATATTTTTTTTTTTGGCAGCCACCAGAATTAAACTCGGCGAGGCCTTACTATGTCTAGACAAGTCTATTTTTGTATCACAGCGCAAAAAAAAAATTCTTAGTTACACCAATTTGTTTACCCATTATTTCTGATAGAGTAGTTTCCATGGAATTTTTTAAAGTCTGCCAACTCATTACTTTCCCCAAAAATATGTTCCCATTTACCTCTGTCTTCCCCATCACAACTCCAAGATTTGCAATCTACCCAAGGAAAAAATCTCTAGAGTCTGTTTGGGGTATAGAAATACTTATGCAAACATTTCCGAACAGAGACCCTAAATCGTCTAGACTTTGTTTCACTTTTGAGACCAATAAATATATCCTCCCATTGTTTCTTTGTGAATTGCTTATCCAGTCTCTCTTCCCAATCCTTTTTAACTTCCTCTGATTGATTCCTATAGTTATCATGTAATATTTATATGCCCCACTAATTATCCCTTTTTTAACAGTAGCTTCGCCTCTTGATTCTACTAAAAACTCTACCAGTGCTGGTCTTTCACTTAGCATCCTGTTATTCCTTTCTATTTCCCTATACTCTGATATCAGTTCTTGATAAGAAAAGCAATCTCTAAACTGCAGTCCAAATGAATTTTTGGTCTCTTCCCATGCTATTACCTTTCCCCATCTAATTGTTTGCTTCCAATACCTTGCTTCCTTTGTCAGTTTTGTCCCCGAAATTCCAGCCCCGTCTTGCCTGTTCTCTGTACCCCCAATTGCATTCATCCCTATCGTCAGAATCTCCTTTCTCCATTCCTGTGTTGGCTTAGTTCTTAGAATACTTTCTGCTACTTTATGAGTGTAATATTCTGTATGGTTATTGTTATTCTCCTTAAGGATCTGCATCCAAAATCCCAGTCTTTTCTTATTTCTTGAGCTTCTCCCCTGATTCAGCATTATCCCTTTCCGCTCTGAATTATAGCTTTTGCTATGTATAGGAACCTTAAATGTGTAGCTCTGAAACACAAATCAGGTAATCCCAAACCACCTTGTTCTACTGGAAAGATCAGCTTATCCCACTTGACTCTTTCCCTCTTCCCCTCCCAGATAAAATCCTTCAACATTTTAGTAATTGCTGTCCACAACTTCTCTTCTGTTTGATAGAAATTTTCCTGACCTGTGCATAAAACTAAAGGGATTAAAAACATTTTCACTGCTTGTATCTTACTATCCATATCCATAAAACAGAGCTTCTAGTTTCTCAGTTTTTGTATTATCTTTTGTTTAGTGTCTTCCCACATATCTTTAGCTGCCATAACATAATGTTTCTTTAATCCATACTACTAAGTACTTCATTGTATCATGTCTCCATAAATATGGGTATTGCTGAACCAATCTGTGTGTTGCCTTTGCTTTATCTTCATTAATTTTGTATCCTGAAAAGACTTGAAACTGTCTCAAAATGTTCCACAACACTGAGATGCCCTTTTCTGGTTTTATCAGGTTCAAAATAATATAATTTGCAAATAAAGCCTACTTTTCTTGATTACTGTACCAGTTATATCATTGAATTTCCGTGTCCCTTATTTTCTTAGGCAGTGGTTTTATATATAATACCAATAACAAAGGGGAAAGAGGACACGCCTGTCTGGTTCCTCTGTTCAAACAGAACTTATCTGAGAGGAACCCCCACAACACTTTAATTTTCACCTCCAATCCCTCATATATTCTTCTAATTAACCTTATTACTGTGTCAGGGAATGCAAATGCTTCTCTTTCCATACTCATAAAATCCCAGCTTACTCTGTTGAATGCTTTCTCTGCTTCAAAATCCACAAACAACAGCAGTATTTTCTTACAGTCTGCTAGTCTCTGGATCATGATTGTTCTATTAATGTTGTCAAAAGTTTGCCTCTTCCCACAAAACCACATTGACCCATATCTTTCATTTTTAGCATTGCCTTTGCCATTCTTTTAGCTAATATAGACATAAACACTTTATAAGCATTGTTTAAAATCAAAAGAGGCCTATATAAAGCTGGATCTGACTGGTCTTTACCATCTTTAAGTATTACAGCAACCATAGCTTTCTTCTAGGATGTTGATGCTTCTTCTTTTAAATACTGTTAAACAAAACCTTCCAGATCTTTATCACTTTCTTCCTTTTCTAGCTTCCAAACTTCCACAGGAATACCATCTATTCCTGGAGACTTTCTTGCAGACTTGTTATACCTCACCATTTTTATCTCATCTCCTCCTATCCTGCCTGTGAATAATTGAGCCTCATCTGCCTCTGACCTTGGCATATGTAATTCTTCTATAAACATTTCCATTTGTACTTTTTCTTGATTTCCACATTTCTCTACTTGATACAGATTTTCATAAATAAAATTTCTGAAATATTTCTAATACCGATACAGGATCTCTGGTTATTTTCCTTATTATAGGCTCCCTAAGCATGGCAACATCCCTTTCTACTTTCTGTTGCCTGAACTGTTGTGCTAAAAGCTTTTGTACTCCGGAGTTATTGTCAAAAACAGTTGCTTCAGCAATCTTTTTAACTCATGCATATTATTCAAGTAGTCCCTTATTTTCTCTTTAGCACTCTGCAGTTGAACCTCTTTTTGTTCTGTGGGATGCCACCTATTATGCAATACTTTAACCTTTGTTGGTCCTTCTAAATAATTCTTGTTATTTCTTTTCTATTTCTACCCTATTTTAAAATTCCACTTTCATTTTATCCCACTCTCTAGCTATATTTTCTGAAGAAATCTCTATCTTCCCTACTAACTCCTAAATAATTTCCACTACCCATTCCTTAAATTCCTCTCTGTTTAACAGATAGGTGGGGATGCACAAGTGTCTCATTTTATTTCATTACGCTGCATTTTTATTTTTAGCTATTATTGGTGCATTATCTGAAACAGTTATTGGATGTGTATCAAATTTTCAATTAAATGTACATGTTCCTATGAAATATTATTTCTGTCTAGCCTAGCCCAGTTTTTGTACCTTGGGGAATAATAAGTAAATTGTCTTCTAGCTGGTACTACTGAATTCACATCTTCCGTGCCAAATATTTTCATAAATGTCTTAAAAAATCTGCTCTCTTTTATTATATTTTCCCTTCTAGGCCTCCCAGATACATCCTCACTGTTGCAAGTCAAATTCCAGTCCTCATATACAAGTAATATTCTCTGCTGAAAGCTGATTATTTCTCCCAGAATTTCCTTAAGCTCAGTTGTAGCAGTTTTAGGTGAAATATAAATACATGCCAGCATAATCCTTGGCCCTTGCCAGTTGCCCATTACTACTACAAATCTACCATTATCTTTTTTCCTCTACTATCACTATTGGAGCTGCTCTAGCATTTAATATAAGTACCCCTCTCTTTCTTTATTCCAGATATTCTGCTGAATAACCATCCTGAAATCCTTTCTTTATCAAATTCACATGCTCAGTTCTTTCCAAATGTGTCTCCTGTAGCATAGCTATTTGCACTCTACAATTCTCAATTTTGTTCCCTACTCCTTTTTTGTATATGCCTATGAGACCATTCATGTTCAAAGATAATATATAAAGTGTTGCCATTATAATAAGAAGTTATTATTCCTACCTGTTATGTATAACAGCTTTTTTTAAAAGTCTAGTTTCAGCTTTTGTGTTACATGGATAGAGTAACATTTGTCAGGTTGATCTATTATACAGTTGTTTCTTATCATATCCATTTGAAGCTATGTCACATCGTACAAGACTTTTTCTTTTAATGAAAACTCTCAAAAAACAGACTCCTGGGACACCCCCATATCCTATTAACTTAATATAAACATGCAAAACTATATACATCTTCAAATAATGAAGTTTAACCCTCCAAATAGGAACAATTGTCCCAGACTGACAGCTACACTCACAGGCTTTAATTAACAAATAATGAAGATTATCCATGTTAAGATGCATGGTACAGCCTGTGCTTCTACTTACACTAAAGTACTGTCTATTTTTTTGTTATCTTTATTCCTCTCCCAGATGTAGAAAATAACTTGAATGCTTTCAGAAAACCTTATCTTTTAGCCATTGAAAGAATAAAAGTACAGTAGAAACTCAATTATCTGACACATCAATTATCCAAACCAGCCTTCCAAAGTTTTCAGGTAGGAAAAATCATAAAGTCTGAATATGTAAACATTATACATATTCACCTGAGCATGTTTTTTAAGCTTGTAGCCAGCTCGTGTGTGAAAAATATTCTTTATTGTCCAGTGGAATAGCTGAACGGTTGAAAAGTATATTCCTGTGTGCAGAAGAAAACAAGATTTTAGAAGTTTTTTTATCCGGTTCAATTATATGTTTAATTATACAAGCAATTTGATTATCCAAACTATCTTAGGTCCTAATTAGTTCAGATAATTGACTCTCTACTGTATTCAGTTTTTATTGCCCTCTCCATAGAAACATATAAGCCAGATAAACAGTTACCTCCAGCTACAAGCTCCTTATGCTGAACTGTGAACATTTGTTTGCTAATGGAAAACTTTTCATTACATTCAATGATCTTTTATTTACTTGCTTCCACTTAAAACTTGATAGATCAAGCCAAGGTCCTTAATTCAGTCATTCCCTTATGCAAAAGTAAGAAAAAGCATATCAATGCTACTTAGATCATGCTCTGTATACTACTACAACCCATCTCTCACCTCAATAACCTAAGATTACAGCCTATTATTTTAAACATGCTTTTGTCTAGGCTTTCTTCTCTTTTTATATTGCAGTGCCTACATTTCTTAAAACTAAACAAGAAGAAAGAAAGAAAGAAAGAGAAAGAAAGAAAGAAAGAAAGAAAGAAGGAAAAATGGCACCTGTTTACTTTAGTATCCATTTGACACACAAAATAACTGAAAGTGCTTTACATGTAGTATATGTCATGTTTTATAAAAATACTGTTAAGAATAAACATTGTTTTAGTGACAGTTACTGCTTTCCTTCCTCTTCTTCTCTCCTTAATGTTCTTCAAAAGATTAATGACATGAAGTAGGGCTTTAGAGTCCCCTAGAAATTTAGCAAAGTCAAAAAGTTCAGTATTTCCAGGTACTCTTGTTCTGCTATATTTCAAAAAAATGACTGATGCTTTCTAATGCCACATTTATGCATTAATTTCCAAGTTGCTGTTTTTTTCCCCGTTGATCTCCATTTCCATTTCCAGTCCCTGGTTCATTTCCAACATACTTCTGGTTCTACTAGTCAACTCCTGTGCTTTTCTCTGTCTCTCAAACATTTTCCTTTGGAACATTGGTAAAGGTTTCATTGGCATAGTCTCTCCCAGACAATGTTTTCTCCTCAACTGTTGTGGTTAATTTTCTCTCAGGTTCTCTAGATTTCTTCTGTGTTGGCATCCAGGCAGTGCACTTACTAGCCAGTAACTGAAAATTTCCCAAAAAGACAAATTCACTGGCTCTCTTTTCTGAGTTTCTGTTTTCACACTGGGAAAGCTGAACTTAAGCTATTATTCAGTGTACAGCCATCTTGGAAGATCCTGTAGGACAGCAGATTGTCTTAGGGAAGAAAATCTATTATTTTGATGTTGATTAAGCACCACAGGTTGATGAGTCTTTGTGAGGGTGTCAGGCATGACTTCCAAATGTTCAGCTTGAACCCTAGCTAGGAGTGTTAAGTTGAGACCTTCTCTTGCAATTCCAAACACCTGATTGCAGACTTTGTACAGATAAGAAATTCATCCAAATAAGGAAAAACGTGAATGTCAAGAGTCTGACAGTGGGCCACTATCAGAGCAAGGCATTTTGTAAATGATCTCTGTGAAGTGGATAACCCACAGAGTAATGCAAATTACTGATAGTACAAAGCAGACACAACAAATCTCAGATATTTCCTGAAGTGATAAGCAATGGGAAAATGATGATATGTATCCTTCAAGTCCAGGGTCACCATAAAGCAGTGGCCTGGCAGAAGAGGAAGCACTGTCTGCAGGGTGAGCATCATGAACTTGTGGAACTTGACAAAAGTATTTCGAAAGGATACATCCTACACCAGTTTCCATGACAGCTCTTTTTTTTTGGGGGGGGGGATTCCAGAATAGAAATGTTTCATTGTCTCCTAAGAATGGACCAGCTCTATGACCCTTGTGTCCACCCAGCATGTGCCATAATATAGGGGGAAATAACAAAGTCTGGTCTGGCAGATGAGAGAGAACCCCCTCTCAATGGAGGCAAATTTTCCTTCCACTGTCACCTATAATCCATGCCAACAGTGTTGAGCACCCATTTGTCAGAAACCACTGACAGCCTGGCTGCCTTGTTGCTAGTTAGCTTTCACAACAGGAAACCAGAGGGAAACTAGGGAATGATGGGTTCTGAGCCTCTGCATAGTCATAGATAGAGTTGGGGGTTATCCTTTTTGGAAAGGAATCCCTCTTGTTACTTTTGTTGGAGTTCTCATCCTGTAATTTCCTATTGGTGGCTTAGGTTTTGTTTGGCTGGGACTTCTGTTTGCTGGGCCACCAATAATTAACTTGCTCATTGCGGGAAAACTTGGGAATATGAAACATTTTAGACACCTCTTTTATCTGTTTACCTTTGTAATCTCACTGTTTAAGGATCTGATTAGCTGTGGTACACACAATCATCCTCAAGCAGATTATTTAAAATCTCATTTTATAACTCATCAGAAAAGGTTTGGTTGTACAACTAAGCATACCTCCTTACCACAACTAATATCACTGCATTTCTAGAAGCAGTATTACTCCCCTCCAAGGCACTCTTTAAAAACACATTTAAACACTTGGGAAACATTGGAACAATATCTTCATATAGTCTTTCTGCTCCACAGGTAAAGATGCAGCAAACTTGTCTAACCTATACATGCACCTGAACACAAACTTCCACATAACATACTGGCAATTAAACACCTTAAAGCAACTGTGCTGGACTGCACCAACTTCTTTCCCTCAGATTCTAGCCAATTGCCTAGTTTATCTTGAGAGATTTGATGAAGATATAGTCTTTTTTGTGGAGAAGGTCACTGGGGAGACAGAAGCAAGGTTCAAAGATAAGGGGGGTGGAGTCCAGGCATGGTTGAGCACACCTTCAATTTCTCAGAAACCTTTTTAGGAAGAGACTTGTTCACCACAGAATTGCAAGATTTCTTAAAACAGCTTCCAATACTGGAACCAATGGAGGGAAGATTGCCACATCTGGGGACTTATCATCCAAAATATCGTATACCCTGCTGATCTTGAGGGCAGCTGAACACTGCTCCCAATTAAGTACATCCTTAACTGTAGCCAGAATTTGGGAAAAAGAAAACATCTGTTTGAGTTTCTGACCCTCTTAGTCCTCACAGACCTCGGAGAAAACTAACTGATCAGACTTTGACACTTCCAAAACCTCAGATTCCATATTCCTTGTACCTGAAGAGTTTGGTTCACTCATACCAGAGCCAGACAATAGTATAGCCCAGATGAATGTGTCTGATTCTCATGTCATATACAATTGTCATACTAATACCACACCAGGGGACCTGGAGGCAAAAGAAGGTGAATGGTCCGATAGCCTGCCCAAGGCTAGTGAGAAGTCACAAGCCCTAGGCTGAGCCATATTTCTTGATTTACTTCTGTGTTTTTAGGTGCATAGGGAGTAGATGTGTAGTTGCACCATATCTGAATCCATCAAGTCAGGGAACAAAAAATAGCCTGAGTAATACCAAAGAATGGCTGTATGGTCAGTACAGTAAAAAATGGACAAATTCCTTTGTTCTCACTCTAAATAGCAATCCAATATAGGTTCATAAGTTGGTACTAGGCTATCGGCCCTAGGGTCTATACATGCCTAGCCATAACAATTCCCTGGCTGTTTCTTCCCACACTATTTACTTCCCTGAACCCCTGTCTAGCAGGGTGACTGATGTGATCCCTGGGGTGAATTTCCTTTCTCCCATCCAATCATCAAGGTTCCTTTTGAAGAGGGCCAAAGAGGCACTCTGCTTGACATGTATGGGCAGTCTATTCCAGAGTCTGGGGAGTTTCTGGGTCAGGAACCTATCCCTCCAGCATGTTTTGTTTATTGTGATGACAAGTTTTAGATCCCTGGAGTGTGTGGTTCTGAGGGATTGGGATTTCTTTAAGTGTAGCATGTCCAACAGCTCTGGGTTTGACATGGCCTTGTATGTTAAGCAGAGATCGCCTCGGAGTAGACGATATGCGACAGAGTATAGCTGGAGTTTTTTAAGGTGGTCAGCATAGGGCATCTGCTTTAGGCTTCTATAGGGATACTATTCTAAACACTGTACTGAGTAGAAAGACAGTAGTTTCAATCGCAGAGTTCAAAGCACAAAATCCTTGTCACGAAAGTCCCAAAATTTTAATTAAAAAGATAGTTTCAGCCCCAAATGATTAGAAACAGTATAGAGCAGCCTTAGACAAAAAATAAATAAATTAAGATAAATTCCTGTCAGAAATGTTTAACATACAAAATGGCAGAAGTAGCATGATTAAAAAAAAATAAAATGCTGTAAACCCGTTCAATCACCTGAAGGAATCATAACCCCAAAGAAAGTACTGCAAAATCAGTAACTTTTCCTATCAAAACTTTCAAATGAAGCTTACAATAAACAGTATAATCCTTATACTGCAAGTTAAGTAAAACCCCAAGCACATTAAATTTCCCAGTAAGAAAAAAAAAAAAAACAGCAGCAGAATACATTATTTGAGCAATGACAGAAGAGGAAATAACCCCGCCCCCAAAGTTTTTTTTTTAGCTTAGCTCAGCAGTTGACAACATCCAGAGTAAGGAGCAGTCTTCCAAGAGACCCTTATCTTACCATGGTAGTAGAAAACTGAAAGGGTCCTTTGTGTGGGTTTGTAAGGTAGTCCATGTGCTGCCAGGTGATTTGTCCAGCACAACCACAGACAGGCGGTGGGAGGGACTCTGAGCTTAACAGACTGCCAGAGGAGGGTAGCAGGGCATGACTACCCAAATGCCAGTAAGGCAGTGTGTTTGTTGAACATCAATTATTCATTCAATACCTTTAAGAATAGGAACTTAAATCCCTTATGCAAATCCTTATAATGCAAATAACCTCATCACCTCCTCAAGAACTGTCTAGCCTTAGCACATGTACTGTCTACTCTAATTCTTCCACGCAGATGTCTTTCTTCAACCTCTGCCTCTGCTTCAGTCAGTTTTTTAATTCTCAACCCGGCAAAAGAGGCCATATCCTTTCCTCATATGTTGTTGTGTCTTTCGGCTTTTCCCGGTTAGGGGTCACCACAGTGGAACTCCGGCCCGCTAATGATTGGCAGTAGATTTTTACGTGCCGAGTTGCCGGCCCTGACGTACAACCTTCAACGAAGGTACATCCATTCACGCATGTCTCCACACAGAAGACACTCTAGCTGAGAATCGAACAGGACAACGTCTTACTGTGAGGTGACAACGCTACTCTAAATACTCCTCAGCTATGTTCATTATATCCATCTGTCCAGCTCTAAAGCAAAAAAAAAAAAAATCTTCCTTTTTTTCCCTAAAGTCTGCACAGCTCTTACATAAGCCAGTTTCTCATTCTGACTGTATTTATCTTAAATGGCTGTTGTTCAGAGTGGAAACATGCAGTATCATTACATTTTAAACTATGATGTAAATTATGCACTACCTTTCCATAAAATCCTACTCTCCATTCTTCCATGCTTAACATAACCAGCGTCTAGCTGTAATGTATTTTTATATGCTACTCTCCATGAACTCCATGTATTATAAAAAGGTTGCATAGTCATATGGCCCATCTACAAATTTCTTAGCTTAAATGTCACATCATTGTCCACTGGTGTTGATAACTGCAAATGACACAAACCTTTCCTTGTTCTAATAGTCTCTGGAGACTCAGAAAAAATACTCAAGTAACCAAATGATCAGACAATTCTGCTTCAGAAATGCATTTCTTAACCTAAGCCAACTAAACATTAAAATAAATAAAATTAATTTCCATACATGGTTTCCTACTTGTATAAGTAAGTGCCTAGTCGCACCTAGGCAAAGACAAACTTTATCGAACATTTATTTCCACTTTTTCCCAAATTACCGGTTTTCTTCTTATCTAAAACCAGGAAATAACAATAAAAATCTTCAAACCAAAGCATAAGGTTCAACTGCTTCAGATACTTCTTTGGATAATTCTTTCTCTTTGCTGTCCATTACAGATGCAAGCAGCAGACACAAATGTATGCACCAAATCTAGTGTTACATGGTGTTTATCAGTCAAGGTACCTGTGACAAAGGGAGATAATGCCAGCCCATCTATCTGTAAATAATTATATGTCATTTGTGAATATCAACATGATTCATATAAGATACTTGTGTCACAAATGTATTAGAACTGTATGTCAGGTGTACATCAAACTGCTGGTACAGAAGTGTGTGTTGAAAGTTTTTTTGTAAAGCACTTAAAATGTAGCCACAGCATGCCCTACTGAAATATAAAATAAATGTACATTCACTATTGTAACTGTTTAAATGTATATATTTTAACAGTGGAAGCTGGGATACAGATGGTTAGCTTCAGAAAAATAGATGAAATTAATATACTTTATGGCCACTCAATAAAAAGATGCTATCTTTCAGTTTCAGTGCAGCAACAGACAAAATGTCTGTGCTGAGAAGTTTGCTGTATTGTCTTGGAAGTGTTTTATTGTTTTATGACTTCCAGGATCTGCAAAGGTCTGAGGGGAAGCCCTTGTGTATGTATTTTCATAGGTAGAGGCTAAATACTGCTAGCTTTCAGTAGTGGGAGTTTTACCTGGGATAGAGTCAGATGACAAGAAATTATGACATTCTGCAAGCTATCCCAGCAGTAATATTTGAGATATTAATGTAAGAACTCTCTGAGAGAGACAGCATTCTGCATTTTGCCTTTGACCTGACAACATCAAGATTCATTCAATACACATTTTCCATGCTATCTGTAAGTAAGTTAACTAGGGTATAGTAATTCTAATAGATACAGTCAGGAATATAGCAAAACCTAGCTTAGTTGTTTTTCTTTATTTATTTGACACTGTCCTGCAATGTTGTTTTAAACATTTCCTGTAATTTTGAACTCTGATGTTACTGTGATTATATACTGAGTATTTTCTTGTTCTTTTATTATTTGTTAATGAAGTTAATATATTTAAATCTTTCATTGTGGCCAATCTTTGTGAGACACATTTAAGTTCTGAGAGTACTTACATATTTATTTGGTGACACTGTGTAGGCCACTCCTAATAGCCTTGCTCTTGGTCAAACTACCATTTGTATTGATAGTAACATTACACAGTAAGAGTGGACACCCTTTGTTAAGGGCCTTAAAGCAGCTAATAAAGAGTTGGCTAGTGGCAGTAATAACTACCGTATAGTCTGGGCAGAAGGGGGCATAGCTAGTAAACCTGTGCCAGCCTTTCACAGGTGTGTGTGTGTGTGTGTGTGTGTGTGTGTGTGTGTGTGTGTGTGTGTGTGTGTGTGTGTGTGTGTGTGTGTGTGTGTGAAACAAACCTCCAAGAGTGTGTGTGTGTCATCTACTTGGGCAGGGACATGAAGCACTGTTGGACAGAGAGGGTGCTGGAGGTCTTGGCTTGGCCACTCAGCTGAGATCTCAACTCTGTAGCTGTGGCAGTCTTATTAGAGAGCTGGAGAAAGAGGGGGAAACCAGCCTCAGACTGACTGTGGTCAGTGTGTGCTCTTAAGGGAAATTGCACTTGATGCATTGAGCTGCATCTGGAAATACTGTGTCTGTATCTGTCATTCTCCCAATGTACGTCCCCTACTGTTGTCAGTGGTGAGGATTGATGTTCCTTGATTACTGGTCCAGTGATGGGGTGTTATATTTATTGGTAGCAGTGGTGGAATCAAGTCTCAAAAGGTGAACTAGTAGTGAAGTGGAGAAGTACAAAACAAAACAGCTTAAAGCAAAGAAAATGTAGAACTCCAGACCGTCAAATACTTTAATAAAGAACAACAAAGCTTTCAGATATAAACTATCCTTCTTCAGTGTCTTACATACAAATCTCATAAAAACAGCATTTTTAAATGTAATCTAATTACATCACATGAGACAGCCAATCTACCAAAAAACATCAATTAAAATCAACAATCAGTCTTCTTAAAAGGACAGTCATCCATAAGAGATATGCATACCAATACATATGAAAAAAGGAGATATATAAAAAGAAACAAAAAATATTTTAAGCCCTACTATAAATCTATTTTTTTCTTACTTTTTGTTGTTTAGTTTTTAGGACTGGTTTTAGTGTGACCGCACCGGCAAAAAACACACATAAATACAAGAAAACCTACTCGGAGGCTCTAAATAAAAATCTGCAAAAGCAACAGAGACCTCCAAAGTAGACATCCAAGCAACCTCCGCCCCCAACACAAATCATGAAACACATACTTCACAAAACCAGTGTGCCATGCAGTCACAACCCTTAAGGAAAATAACATATTCAGCATACTAGTAATAGGTGACTCTATAGTCAGGCACACTGACGTCCCACTCACTAGGCTGAATAAGGAGAAGATTACTGTTAGCTGCCTGTCAGGTGCCAGAATCCGCCACATAACACAAGCACTCAGGTCACTCCAGAACAAGTACAAATACGACTCTGTCATTGTCCATGTTGGTGTGAATGACCTGAGCCGTACCTCCCTGGGCTACATGAAGAGAGACATGGAAGAGCTCTCTGATCTTGTAGCCCAGACCGGTATGACCCTGACCCTGAGTAGCATCCTGCCCTCACCAAGAATGATACCACGGTATAAAAAAAAATTATCAATTTCAACAATTGGCTAAGTTTCTGGTGTCATTCAAAGGGGATCCAGTGTCTGTCTGCCTGGGATGACATGCTCGACAAGCCACGTTGCTTTGCTAGAGATGGCTTGCACCTGTTACCCTTAAGCTTTTGAATACTGGCCAAGGCTCTTGCCACCCCCATAGTGCCTTTTTTAGGCAAGGCTCAAAAGACAAACCCACCACCATAAATAGCACAAGTAACAAAAAACTGAGGATGATGCTACTCAGTGCCAGAAGTCTAAATCTCAAAATGCATGCACTCAAGGCACTCCTCAGTATGGAGAAAATCGATATATGTGCAGTAACAGAAACCTGGTTTAAGGCTCCAGAGAGCACCCCAGCACTATCAGGCTACAACTCATACCATACATTTCGGCCACAGAACCCGGACCGAAATACAAAATGCGGGGGCATATCCATATTCATCAAGGATACCCACACCTCCAGGTTAGTGGCACAGCAAGATGCTGCAGAGATCATCCACGTGCAACTAACAATGGGCAAAACTGCAATTCAAATTGTAGCTTGCTACAGATCACCCACCATGTCCCAGGACCCCCATTCCACATTTCTGGAAACACTGGGAAATATAAAGGTCCTACCAAACACCCTTATATTGGGTGATTTCAATTACCCAAACATTAATTGGGAGAACTACTCAAGTACTAACTCCCTTGCCCAAAATTTCCTAGAATTTATAAACTCAAACACCCTGGATCAACTGGTCAACACTCCCACCAGAGGTGACAACATATTGGACCTGGTCATCACCAACATGGGAAACCAGTGCTCCACACCGGAGGTCAATCCCTCACTGGTTATATCTGACCATAAACAAATAACTTTGGATATCCACATTCCGCCCCCACCCCCGAACAAGGAAACCACAGTGAAAAACTTTTCAAAAGTAAACTTCACGTTACTTAAGACTGAGGTGGAAAGTTTCAAAGCCCCCATGCTAAAGGATAACATTGTCCAAGCTGCAAAATCCTTTACTAATGCATTCTACGGGCACCTACAAGAATGCATGGATCGTACTATCCCAAGCAAAACCAAGACTCACTCCTCCAAGAAAAGGAAACCAGTCTGGTGGACTCCTGCCATAAACAAGCTATACAATAGAAGGAGGAAACTAGTACAGAAAAGAGTAAAATCCCAAGAAGGGAAGACATCCCTGATCAGTATCAGCAAGAAACTACGATCCTTCATAAAATCATCCAAGAATGATTCAATTCAATACGTCTAGCATGAAACTTACAAGATGCATTAACATTTTTTTTGAAGCACATACCCAGTTACAATAAAGATACTGGTGACTTCCTGACCCAATTGCATGGTTGGTATGATAATAATGCCCATGACTGTTTCATTTTGGTAACCTTAGATATAAAATCTCTTTTTACGGTCATTCCTAATGTTTATGGAATTGACTGCATAAGAGAAATTCTACAGGAATATGGTTCCTTTTCTGCTAGACGTATTGAAACTCTTTGTGAGCTCTTAGAACTAGTTTTGGAGAACAATATTTTTATTTTTAATAAACAGGTATACCAACAGATATCAGGAACGGCCATGGGCACTGCAGTGGCCAATACTTATGCAAATTTAACCTTGGGAAAATGGGAGCAGATAAATGTATATGGTGAAACTAATTTATATGCTTCAAATATTTTATTCTATAAACGTTTTGTGGACGATAGTTTTTTGGTTTGGCATGGAAATTATACAGATTTGCAGAATTTCTTTAGCTATTTAAATAATACTGTTGAATTTTTAAAATATGAAATTACTTTTTCTGATACCTCTTTGAATTTTTTAGATGTAGGGCTACAAATAACAGACTCTGGTCTAAAAACTTGTATATATAAAAAGGAGGTGCAAGTAAATAAATACCTGCATAAAAATAGTATGCATGCAAAAAGAACCTTTAAAAGTGTTCTTAAGAGACAATACTTGTAGGCTAGCAGGTTAAATACTAAATGGGATGTTTGTGAAATGCAGATGCAAGAAATGACAAATTTTTTTTAGAAAGGGGTTATAATATAAGTGAAATAGAAATGGCTAAAAATTATGTGATATAACTAAGGGATTCGAGGGCTAAACCTTATTTCTCCTCTCAAGGAGATGCTAACTCTGGTGGTGAGAACTTGGTCCCACCACAACCCTTAAGGTATTTGATGACTTTTAGTAGAGCTTGTGAATCAATAGAGCATGTTATTAGAAATACCTGGGACATCTTTAAGGCCATACCTAGCCATGAGAAGTGGCTCCCGGAGAAATCTCTATTCACTTATCGCAACTGTGCCAACTTAAAGAAGCTTTTATGCTATAAGGACTTTTTCTTAAATAATAAATCTGTTCCTGTGTTTAATAGGAAGGGAACTTTTCCTTATCACAATTGCTCATGTTGCTCTAACATTAATCAATCAATGGAGTTTGTGCACCCCATTAGTGGTAGGAGATATACCTTCCACTGTACTGCCACATGTAACACATCATCCATTGTATATCTTGCTACATGTAATACCTGTATAAGTTTCTATGTTGGAAAGTCAATGAGAAGATTAAAAGACAGGATAATAGAACACAGGTCTGAGATATGCAGGAAGGTATTAACCAATTCCTTGGCCCAACATATTGAAGAAAGTGATGATACACATCAGTTTAGCTTTAGGGTTATACATGTTATATATCCAAATGTAAGATGTGGTGATGTAGTTAATAATTGTTAGAAAAATATGTATTAGTAATATGCATGCTTAGTGCATTCGAGGTTTAAAAGGGTTAATACATTTATTCTGTTCACACTGCATGAATCTACACAAGCTACTAGAGACATTCCAATCCTGTTATGTCATGAAAATAAGCGCAGCTATGATTTGCTTATGCTATGGAAATTAACAGGAAAGCATTTGATTTCTGCTAATGTCATGAAAATAATAATAATAAGTGTTTCATTTCTACTAGTGTCATGAGACTTAACAAAGAGTTATTGATTTTCTGCATATGCCATGAGAAAGTACACAGCTGCTGAAGCTATTGATAATGAAAACAAAGGCTGTTTGAAAGTATAAACTATAGTCAGCATTACTTGTGCCTAAGCTAGAAATGTACCTTGAATCTAGGTAAAATGTAACACATATGTATTAGAACTGCACTATTGAAGAATAGAAAGTTTGTAGTGGGCTAAAATAAGCCCCAAGGCCAGGTTGTTTTTCTCAAATGTTTTTGTAAATCAACAATAATCCAGTTATGTCAGCAGGAAATCTAAGTAACATTTTCTATGTAACACATAGTGAGTTTTACATCTGAACATGTCAGCAGGAAATCTAAGTAACATTTTCTGTAGAGTAATACAGAAAGCTGTGTCTAACTACGTCAGCCATAGAAAAGTAACATTTCATAGAACTGTATAAAAGTAGCATACTGCTCATTAGTAATTTAGACAAATCCTGTATTTGCATGCTTTGTCTCCTTGCTGCAAGTAATAAAGGGTGCCATACTTGAACCTTACGTGAATTGGTCTTTGAAGTTTTTTCCTTTGACAGATTGGTCCTTTGGACCGGAAACCTCACTTCACCTCGGATCAGACGGGCCAGGTGGTTGAAACCGTACGGGGAAGAAACCAAATTGGTTCTTCTTATATGAAAAGCCCTCAGACTGAATTGTCATACAAAAGAGGCCAGCCACTTTCTGATCTGCGACTGAAGGACGGGTCTCCGCGAATCAGGTGATCAATCACGTAGGCTCAGGTAAGGTGAATCTACTTTTTTCTGTTTTCTGTTTTAGATCAGGGACTAGATTTGTATTGTTTTTGTCAAGAATTTGCAAGTCAGGGACAGAAAAGATTACTGTCTTGTCATAGATCAGGAGAAACAGAATAAATAGGCAGTCATTCTGAAGAGACTATAACAAAATCCGTGGTACCACGTTAAAAATAAGAAAGGTTATGTAACGATCAAAAAGGTAGAACAAAATGGGTAATAACTGTACAAAAAGACCCCAAAATCCACCGTTAACAGAAGACGCAAAATACATGTAGTCGCAGCGCGCTGACAACACTAAATATTATTCAGAATGGGTTAACAAGTATGAATTCGATGGAAAATTAGAAAAATCCTCGCTTATCAAACTTGTCAAATAGCTTAAAACTGATTCCAAAGGTCGGGTAAAAAGGCAACGCAAATTAGGAATTCCTCAGGCACACAGGTGGACTGAGGAAGTAAACCGTAGGGAACAAAAGAACAACAATTCAAAAACAATGTTTTTAGACAAGGAGGACAATAACTTAGTAATAGCATCGGCCCCTCCGCCTCCCTTACCAGAATATGAAGCAAGTGAACAGGTTAATCCACCCCCACGATATCCTGTTGTCACTGAAAACAGAGACATTGTAAAAGTAAAACCATTTATTAGAGACCCCATCGGGACCAGGTCTCGAACACGGGCAGGTAACTCAAATGAAGGCATTGAGTTATATCAAATGGTTAAAAATTCATGGTCTATGAGTGAAGAAGAAATATGCCCACTTATAGAAGTACCTAATCCTCAGGCAGGACAAGACGGTCAGGACCCAACTATTTTAGTGTATAGACCCTGGACTCCGGAAGATATCCGGAAAGCCACTGAGGGAATTCCCCATCCAAAAGTTAATTTTAGAAAATTCTCAGAAGATTTACAAGGAATGAGGCTGAGTTATAACTTAAATGGAGAAGAGGTAGAAAAAGTAGTTAGACAAATTGTGGGGCCAGATTGGCACATGATTAGTGGCAACTGGAATCCCTGTGACGCTGCACACAGACCCCTCCCACATAGCAGCGCAGAATTAGACAACAGAGTAAAAGGTCTTACAGACCGCATCTCTGAAAAATGGAAGCCTAGGGCAGACTGGACTTGCATTAATCAATGCATCCAACAAGAAGGTGAAACTATTGACCGGTATTATGCCAGATTATTAGAATGTTTTAATAACCACTGTGGAATGCAGGTTCCTGAAGATCAAACACAAGATTCCCCATATGAACAGCAGTTAAAGAATGCATTTTTAAAAGGCAGTATTGCACCCATAAGCAGTTTTATTACAAAACACATGGTAGACCATCATACAAGCAGGTTACAGCCATTACTTGAATATGCTAGGCATGCCAAAAGGCATTTTAAAAGCAAAAAGAAAAAGAAAGCTCAAGTATTTTCTGTAGAAGATGGAGCAGAAGTTTATGTAGTACAGTCCGGGAAAAAGGGCAAGAAAAATGCACAGGGAAACAAACAATCTGATCAGCGATCAGAGGACTTTGAAGGGCGAAAGAAAAGGGGTGAATGTTTCAAATGCGGTAAAAAGGGACATTTGGCAAGGGATTGCAAGAAAAACAAGAAGGCAACCACGGAAGATAAGGAGGGTGAGGACTGACTATATGGTAGTCAGGAATCACTAGAAGGGGATAGCAGAGAATGGACAAAAGAGAATGTGATAGAGGGAGTAGAGGATGTGACAGAAGAGATAGCGGAAGTGCAAGAAGTTAGTGACAGTGAAGAAAATGAAATATTAGACCTAGCTTTATTGAGCTTGGAGCTCTTTTTAGCAGACATGAAACCAGAAGTTACACTCTTGGTAGAAGGGAGGGAAGTCAAATTCTTGTGTGACTCAGGGGCATCATGAACCCTGATACATCCCTCCAAACTGCCAGAAAACAGAGTCACCTGATTATATACTGGTAAAAGCAGCTAATGGACAGCTGTATCGGGAGCCCCTCTCCCGTGATATTGCAATAACTGATCCAGTTTCAGGATTTACTCAGAAAAGCAAAATTGTTGTTTCTGCAAAATGCCCAGTAAACCTCTTGGGCAGAGACCTCATGCAGCTATTTGGTATAGCAGTAGTCCCAACCATGCAGGGTATGGAAGCACAGCGACAAATTGATACCTTTGCAGTGCAATCGGAGGGTGAAATGTTTTATTGGTACAGCCAGGACTTGGTTATGACTGGTCCAGGGACTGTGACCGAAGAATTAATGAATGTAGCCATTAGCAAGTTCCCCTCCCTTGACATTGATAAGCAACACTTGTTGCACTGTACCCTGTATTATTGTAACACACCAGGACCTGACAAGGAATATGAGCAAGAATTGTTTAAAAATCATGCAAACAGATTGATATTACGTAATCTGTACTGGGACACAGAAGGGAGCAGTGTAGCCAGCTGTTCATTGCCCCAGGAGTTCTTTACACTTTATAAGTCTAATCGATTACCACATGTTAGCTTAACCAAGAACAAAAACATAGAATGGGCAGACCTAGGAGAAAAAGTCACGAGATGGGAGAAACAGACAGAATTAGAATTGTCAGAGCAGGGAATACAAATACAGAAGTTGAATTGGATAACTCAGACCCACCCAGCCATGCACTTGCAGTCTAGCAAGGACAGCTGATTAGCACTCCTATTAAAGGAGAAGGAGAATGCCTTACAAAATATACCAGAAACTCTCTGGTCAACAGGAAAGTCAGATGTAGGACTTATTTGTATAGCGGGACCAGTAACTATCACGCCAAAGTCAACATTCAGACCACAAAAAAGACAGTATCCCTTAAGAAAAGATGCAGCGGCAGGAATAAAGCCTATTATAGCAGCCTTACATAAAGGGGGAATATTGGTAGAATCTCCCGATTCGCCATGTAACACACCCTTATTTCCTGTTAAAAAAGCAAATGGAGAATGGCGTATGGTCCAAGATTTACAAGCTGTAAATGATGCAGTAATACCAAGGGCACCTACGGTGCCAGACCCACACACCCTGTTGAATGATTTAAAACCTCAACAGAAGTATTTTCTGTGGTAGACATTAGCAATGCGTTCTTTTCGATACCGATACATCCTGACAGCCAGTATTGGTTTGCATTCACATTTCAGGGGAAAAGGTATACATATACGCGACTACCACAGGGATATTGTGAAAGTCCAACAATATTCTCACAAGAAATGGCCAGCAACTTGGCAGGATTTACCCCACCAAGAGGCAGTCAGATTTTACTTTATGTTGATGACATCTTGCTGGCGGCCCCCACCCAGCAAGATTGTAGAGAAGATACCATAGCGCTATTATGATTTCTAGCCACTGAAGGACATAAGGTAAACAAAAATAAACTGCAGCTTTGGAAAAAACAAGTCAAATACCTAGGATATGTAATATCCAAAGAAGGTAGAACATTAGATGAGGACAGGAAAGTAGCAATTTTGCAAGCACCAAAACCCACTACCAAGAAGGAAATGATGTCCTTCCTGGGTACAACAAATTTTTGCCGGAGCTGGATTCCAAACTATGCCTTGGAATCTGCACCTCTGACTGACCTGATATATAAGAAGCCTATGGCAGCACAGGATTTGTTACAATGGACACCAGAGGCAGAATCTGCTTTCTGCAAATTGAAACAGTTAATAGCGTCCTCATTAGTTCTAGGATTACCAAACTACCATAAACGTTTTTTCCAAACTGTAGATTGTAAGCAAGGTTATATAACATCAGTGTTAACACAACAGCATGGGGACAAGCAACGCCCCATTGCTTACTATTCATCACAACTAGACCCAGTGGCACGGTCCTTACCCCACTGTGTACAAGCAGTAGTTGCAGCTGGAATGGCAGTGCAGGCTTCGGCCTCGGTAGTTTTATTCCACCCTCTCACTTTGAGAGTGCCCCATGCAGTCGCGATTATTTTACTACAAGAAAAGGTGGCATATCTTTCCCCTGCTAGGCATCTTTCCTGTATGATTACATTGTTGAGCCACCCTCATATGACAATTGAGTGATGCACGACTTTGAACCCTTCTACCTTGCTCCCAACCCCTGCAGACGGCACACCACACCGCTGCCTGCAGGTAATTGAGCAAAAGACACTACCTAGAAAATATCTCACGGGTGTCCCCTTGGATGATGCCGAGGTGACAAACTACGTGGATGGTTCGTGCAAAAGGGGTCCTGCAGGACAGAACCTAGTAGGATATGCAGTAGTTTCTGACACTGAGATTATAGAAGCAAAACCTTTACCACACAACTTATCTGCACAGGCAGCAGAATTGATTGCCTTGACACGGGCATGTACCTTAGCAAAGGGTAAATGTGTAAACATTTTTACTGACAGCCAGTACGCTTTTTCTACTGTACATGTTTTTGCGCAACAGTGAAAAAACCGAGGAATGATAACATCTACTAGCAAACCTATCAATCATGCACAGTTTATTTTAGATCTTTTAGAATCCATTCAGTTACCTCAGAAAGTAGCTATTTGTAAATGCACAGCTCACACCAAGCAACAAGATAGGATTTCAAAAGGTAATGCGAGAGCTGATACAGCTGCAAAACAAGCAGCTCCTGAAGTATTTCTTTTAAATGAGGAACTACAACCCTCTGAGATTTTAGACTTAGAAATATTAAAAGTTCAACTAGAAAAGAAAAAGCAGCAAATGCACTGTGTGCAAAATTCCGTCTCTGTGTCTTGGAAATTCACCTCTATTCAATTGCTTCAGTTGAGTTCAGACTTAGAAATATTAAAAACAATGCAGACACTCACTACGCAAGTTGAAAAACAAAGATGGGTAAAACGAGGAGCAATTCTCGAAAAGGGGCTGTACATCTCTAAAGAAGGGAAACCGATACTACCATCCAATTTGTTTAGATATGCAGCTTTGTTGAGCCATGGGCAGTGCCATGTCTCAACAGGGGGGATGGTACAGCTGGTGAACCAGGTGTTCACAACGTACGGATTTACAAACTACTCTAAAAAATTCTGTTTGATGTGCCAAATTTGTAACAAACATCATGCACAAGGGGTGTTAAAGCCCAAGCAAGGGAGTTTCCCTACACCACCATATCCATTTCACACTATCTGTATGGATTTCATAGAATTAAACAAATGTGAAAATAAGAAGTATTGTCTTGTCATTGTAGATATGTTTTCCAGATGGGTGGAACCCTTTCCAACCAAAAATCCAGATGCAGCTGCGGTGGCAAAAATACTTGTCAAAGAAATCATCCCTAGATTCGGCATTCCGGAAAGGATCTACAGTGACAACGGTACACACTTTGTAAACCAAACCATACAGCAGTTAAATAAGCATTTTGGTATTTCTTTAAAAAATCATTGTGCATACCATCCGCAATCTGCAGGGCTAGTTGAGAGACATAATGGAATATTAAAGAATAAATTAAGAAAATTAATAGCTGAGACAGGAAAGAATTGGCTGTATTGTTTGCCCCTGGCACTGTTGAGCATGAGAACTGTTACGACTGCAAAAGGATTGACTCCTTTCAAAAAACTGTTTGGAAGGGCTTATTATACACCCCAGTGGAAACTTCTCATGCCCGCAGACCAGGAAGCTGACTATACACTAGCTGAATATATGAGACATTTGTTGAATTCTAAACATCTGTTGCAGTCAAATTCTGTTTCAGATAAAGAACAAACCGAAACATCGGAAGAGGCAGTGATCCCAGGGGACTGGATATGGGTGAAAAATATTAAGAAGAAAAACTGGACATCACCAAGGTGGGAAGGTCCATACCAGGTGCTTCTTTCAACACCCACTGCAGTCAAAATCACAGAGCGAGCCTCGTGGATCCACCTGATGCACTGCAAACTAGTTAAGAACTTTGAACTGGACAAAAATCTTACCTCTCCATCGGGGCCCTCAGCACAAAGTCTGGCTACAAAGGGGGGTCAGATCAATAGGACTGATCCGTCTCAACCCCAGTGAAGAAACCATCGGTGCTGAAGGTCCTATTAGGGCAGAGAGTAAGATCACATGTCAAAAGCAAAAATGATAGAATCCAGAAAAATCCAAATAAAACTACTTGGAAGAGTCAGAGAAAACAGGAATGCAGAACAACCATTTCCTCAGAGTATTGCATAATCATCCTGTTGACTGTACTAGTGACAATAATCTTTTTGTTGTGGCCATTCCTTTTCCCAGCCACACAAACTGAACTGAATAAACGTGGAGAGTTGCACGTAGAGTGGCACCCAAACTTCAACACTTACCAGGCAATCAAATATGTGTATGCTGAGACCTTCAATGTTTCGAATTGCTGGATTTGCACAGCTTTTCCAACAGCATACGGGGGTTATTGTTAACTTCAGTCCCGCTAGGAACCAACAAGACCTGGGAAAATTTAGTCTATGATACATCAGATGTTACATCACAAGATAAAGTAGCATTGCACTTGTCTGTTCGACAGAAGGGGACTGTGTGTTTTTACAAAAATGATACAGTTCAGGTGGATTGGAGCAACTGTAATGTGACTGTTCCCTATAGATGCTACAATAAAACTGATAACACAGGTTCCTATTGCAACACAAGCTATGATTCATTTTTTGAACTGATGCATAGGACGACTGTTGAAGTAAGACATAATGCTGACCTCTATAAACAACTGATTATAGTTGACAAAAAAATGTTTCATCCAGAGCCAGGACATAGTAAAGTTACTACCAAAGTAGAAGATTGTTATTTTGTATGTGGTAGGAAAGCATACAAGTGGTTACCTGAGAATTGGTCTGACAGTTGTTATTTGGGGTACCTGGTTCCGGCCATACGACACACAGCAGTTTTACCTCAGGGGAAAATTTGAAATGTTCGACGAGAAATCAAGAAGCCTGTCAGTCCAGTAGGGCAGATCAATGCGGGCTGGAAAAACCATCATGCTGTGGGCCTAGGGAAAAATGGACTGTCGCATATGGACTTGGGTGATACCATCATCTTGTGGGCAGGTATACTGCCAGCATATGGAGCAACAAAATCAATCTGGGAACTGAGAAAACTGTCTAAACTCCTCAAAATAATGAGCAATGCAACCTTTTCCGCTCTATAATTGGTGACTGATAAACTGACTGCCATGAGAACTGTAGTGCTTCAAAACCGCATGGCTCTCGACTTCACCCTAGCGGCGAGAGGAGGTACTTGTGCTTTAATCCAGGAGGAGTGCTGTTCATATATTCCTGACCACGAACACGAGATAGACAATCACCTTGAGGTAATTCAGCAAGTGTCTATGACCAAACCAGGACCAAATCCATTGACGGACTTTTTCCAGAGATTGTTTGGGGGGTGGGGCAGTATCCTGATGAACATCCTGATTGCCATCTGTGTAGGAATGATCCTACTGGTGGTATGTGTTTGCTGCTGCATCCTGTGCATGAAAAGACTGATTAAAGACTTTATAGACATGTCAGTTTCAGAAACCTTATACCAAGGTGCTGAACTTGATCAATTGTTGAAAAATTAAATGCTTTCATAAGTTTAAACTGAATGACTCTCTTAACTGCAAATAATGAGTAGGAAGAGGTTAGGGGAAGAAAAAACTGTTTATGCTTATTTTGAAAGTAGAATAAAAGTATTAAAAGGGGGGAAATGTTAGAAAATATGTATTAGTAATATGCATGCTTAGTGCATTCGAGGTTTAAAAGGGTTAATACATTTATTCTGTTCACACTGCATGAATCTGCACAAGCTACTAGAGACATTCCAATCCTGTTATGTCATGAAAATATGCACAGCTCTGATCTGTTTATGCTATGGAAATTAACAGGAAAGCATTTGATTTCTGCTAATGTCATGAAAATAATAATAAGTGTTTCATTTCTACTAGTGTCATGAGACTTAACAAAGAGTTATTGATTTTCTGCTTATGCCATGAGAAAGTACACAGCTGCTGAAGCTATTGATAATGAAAACAAAGGCTGTTTGAAAGTATAAACCGTAGTCAGCATTACTTGTACCTGAGCTAGAAATGTACCTTGAATCTAGGTAAAACGTAACGCATATGTATTAGAACTGCACAACTGAAGAATAGAAAGTTTGTAGTGGGCTAAAAATAAGCCCCAAGGCCAGGTTGTTTTTCTCAAATGTTTTTGTAAATCAACAATAATCCAGTTATGTCAGCAGGAAACCTAAGTAACATTTTTTGTAGAGTAATACAGAAAGCTGTGTCTAACTACGTCAACCATAGAAAAGTAACATTTCATAGAACTGTATAAAAGTAGCATACTGCTCATTAGTAATTTAGACAAATCCTGTATTTGCATGCTTTGTCTCCTTGCTGCAAATAATAAAGGGTGCCATACTTGAACCTTACGTGAATTGGTCTTTGAATTTTTTTCCTTTGACAATAATATAGATAAAAAGCAATATGAATGGAGTGTCCGCTTGGAAGTGGATAAATACCAAGGCCTTAATAAGCAGGTCACACTAAAACCAGTCCTAAAAGCTAAACAACAACAAGTAAGAAAAAAATTGATTTATAGTAGGGCTTAAAAGATTTTTTGTTTCTTTTTATATAGCTCCTTTTTCATATGTATTGGTATGCATATATCTTATGGATGACTGTCCTTTTAAGAAGATTGATTGTTGATTTTAATTGTTTTTTTGGTAGGTTGACTGTCTCGTGATGTAATTAGATTACATTTAAAAATGCTGTTTTTATGAGATTTGTATCTAAGACACTGAAGAAGGATAGTTTATATCTGAAAGCTTTGTCTTTTTTTATTAAAGTATTTGGCTGTGTGGAGTTCTACATTTTCTTTGCTTTAAGCAGTGGTGGAATCACCATATCACATATTGGGATTCAGTGGTATGGATATTGAACTCCTGTAGCCTGTAAACCAGTGGTCACTAAAGAAGGTGTTTGTACACTTAGTCAGCCAGAAAGTGAATATTCAGAGTTTCATAGCACAATAGTTGTATTTATTTTTTGTTAGCTTAGTTAGTCAGGGAGAGCAGGCAAGTATGTCAGCAGAGGAGTATGGCAAGCTGACAATGAGCCATTTGGCTGAGATGTGCCAAGCCAAAGGACTGGGGCATGCCAACCTGACTAAATCAGAAATTATTATAACCTTAGTCAGAGCCTGCATCACAGACCAGCTACCAGGAGGACAACTAGACTGACCTTGGAGATGTACAACTCTCAAAAAATGGACAGTTCAACCTTTCCACAGAGTACTTAAAAATCTGTCTGGAGTTAAAGAGACTTGAACTGGAGACCAAACATTTGGAACTGGCATCAGCAGACAGACTGCAGTAGGAGATACAAATGGAATTAGAAGCAGCAGAGAGACTGGGACATCTGGAAGCTGAAGAAAATGAGAGGCAGAGGCAACATGAAAAGGAGATACTGACTCTTCTCCATGGTCATGGAGGTAATGGGGAAGGGAGTAACCAAACCCCAGAAGCAACAAAGGTCAGTAAATTTCTTCCACAATTTACAGAGAGTGGTAATTTTTATAGTGTCATTCATATGTTTGAAAGGGTATGCAATCAGTATAATGTTGACCAAGGGCTCTGGGTACAGTTCCTGACCTCCTTACCCCATGGTAGAGCTGTAACTGCTCTTTCTAAATGTCTGATACTGATTGCTTAAATTATAATACTGTTAAAAATTGTTTATTAGAATGATTTAAGTTAACACCTGAAGCCTATAGAAAAAATTTTCATGAGCATAGATGTAAGGCAGATGAAAGTGTGTGCGAATATACTGCTGAGTTAAGCACTTATTTTCATAGATGGAAGAGTGGGTATCAGGTCACCACTATTGAAGGGCTGGCAGACCTGTTGGTAAGGGAACAAGCCCTTAGCACTTTGCCTGAGGACATGAGAATCTGGTTGGCAGATAGGCAATGTAATCCCGCAAATGAGTTGGAGAAAAAGAGCGACCTATACCTAGCAGGCAGGACATCACTGCATGGGAAAGGGATACCCAGTGCTGCACATGAGTGTAAGGGAACCCATGGTGGGCAGCCTAAGCCACCCCAACAGAGTCCACCAGTAGCAGAGGAAGCCACTAGTTCAGGTACACAGCCAGGACCAAGGATTAAATGTTTTAAATGCAACCAGTGGGCCATGTAACATATAGATGTCCATGGAGGCAAGGTGGGGAACAAAAAGTGGGAGACCCAGTAAGTGGGAATGACAGAATGCCAGCAGTAAGTTATCTGGAGACAGCAAGGGTACCAAACTACCACAAGAGGTTAAATCCTATCTTAGTAGATGAGAAACAGGCCACTACTAAGAGAGACACAGCCTCTGGCCTAACCATTGTGAAGCCTGCAATGGTTAAAGAGAAGCACTACTTGCTTGGGCAGTCTACTCCATTCAGAGCTTTAGGAGGGACCCCATTTTAAATACCTTTGGCTAGGGTTCTCCTTGACTGGGAGGGTGGAAAAGGAAGCAAACAAGTAGGTGTGTTTGAGGATATCCTTGCAGAGGTCCTGACAGGGAATGATTTTGATAATGCAGTACCTTGTATGCATGTAATTACATGCAGTCAGGCTTGGAGACAAGCATGTGTGTCTAGTAGCTGGGGGGGAGCCAGATAGACAGCACACTTGCAGCCAGGACTGGTGAGGTGGCTATTTCAGGGAGGGAGCTCCCCAGTAGCAGTGAGTCTGAAGGTGAGTCACAGCTGCTTGTGGGTACTGTGACTGCAAGGGCAGAGGTGAGTAGTAGTACCCAGGCTGACAGTGAGGCACCACTGTCAGAGAATACCAGACTTCCTGTGGAAGGGGAGCTGGGAAGGGTTACAAAGAGAGAGTTGAGGCAGGCTCAGTTCTCAGACACATTACATGGCTTGAAGGAGGTAGCAAGAGAGGCACCTGATTCTCAAGGAAAGGGGGAATCTGTATACTGAGACAAAGGATTATTGTACAGAGAGTGGACCCCTGATGGAGGGCTAGAGAGTGAGAAAATACAGGAGTTGGTAGTGCCCAGAGTCTACTGTCTGGCACTACTAGCCATAGCCCATGACATTCCCTTTGCAGGTCATAAGGGCATAAAGTGTACCAAGAGACATATTATGCAAAGCTTTTATTGGCCTGGGGCTTCCAGGGATGTAATAGGGTACTTCAGGACCTGTGAGCAGTGCCAAAAGGTAGGCAATGCAGGAGACAAAGTCAAGGCTCCTTTGATGCCTTTGACTGTGATTGATGAGCCATTTCAGAGGGTAGCTATGGATATAGTGGGGACTCTGAGTACTCCCAAGTTCCACAGGAAAGAAGTATATCCTACTGGTAGTAGATTATGCTACCAGATACACTGAGGCAGTGGCTCTGTCCTTCATTGAGGCAGAAAAGGTGGCAAATGCTTTACTAGAGATTTTCAGCAGGGTAGGTTTCCTAAAAGAAATAATGATTGACAGAGGTGCCAATTTCATGTCAGACCTGCTGGCTTGCCTGTGGAAGCTCTGTGGGGTGAAGCACCTAAATACCACCCCCTACCATCCCCAGACTAATGGTCTGGTAGAGAGGTTAAACTCTACACTAAAGACCATGCTATGGGCATTTCCAGACCAAATTAAAAGGGAATGGGACAAATATTTGCCCCATCTGTTGTTTGCTTACAGAGAGGTGCCACGGGAATCCACAGGTTTTTCATCCTTTGAGTTGCTGTATGGGCACAGGGTGAGGGGACCCCTTGATTTGATTCCTGATAAGTGGGAGGTTGAGTGTGAGTCCCACAAGGAGTGTGTTGTGGCATATGTCCTAAACCTCAGGACAAGGCTCAGGGAACTCATGGGCTTGGCCCAGGAGAGCCTGTCAGAAGCCCAACAGCAGAAAAAAGTCTGGTATATAACAAGAATGCTCATGCTAGGGAGTATGCTGCAGGGCAGCAGTTTATGGTTTTCATTCCTGTCAGACACAACAAGCTACAAGCAGCATAGAAGGGACCCTTCAAAGTGGTAAGGAAGGTTAGTGATGTTAACTACATGGTAGAATTGCTAGGTAGGAGGCAGGGGCACAAACTGTACCATGTTAACACCATGAAACCTTACCATGATAGGGAGGCCCTTGTGCTAAGTATTTGCAGTAGGAGGCAGGAGGTTACATCTGAGGGGGATCTATGGCTACAGGGAGCCAGCCAGCAAAATCCCAAATTACTATGGTGGAGCCTAGGGTTGACAGCATATGATAGGACAGTGCAGCACTGTATTGGGGTCAGCAATGCCAAGGCAGCTGGAATCTAAAGACAGGGAATGGGGAAAGGTATTCCCAGATAGCCTCATCCCTCTCATACAACATTTCTCAAGGGTCACTTGAAAAACTAGCTTGAGTCTTTGAAGGGGGAAGAAGAAGAAATGTGACACTGCACCACTGGACCAGTAATTAATGAGCCTCAGTCCTCACCACTGGCAACCATGGGGGACGTACATTGGGAGGATGACAGGTACACACACAGTATTTCCAGATGCAGCTCACTGCATCAGGTGCAATTTCTCTTAAGAGCACACATTGTCAGTCCAGGGCTTGTTTCAGAACCCCAATAAGACTCCCCACTGGCTCAGCTATAGAGTTGAGATCTCAGCTGAGTGGCCAAGCCAAGACCTGCAGCACCCTGTCTGACCACCTAGTGCTTCATGTCCCTGCCCAAGTAGCTGACACATAAAGTCTTGGAGGTTTGTTTCACACACACACACACACACACACACACACACACACACACACACACACACACACACACACACCAGGGAAAGGCTGGCACAGGTTTACTAAATATGACCCCTTCTGCCCAGACTATAAGGTAGGTATTACTTCCACCAGCCAACTCTTTATCATCTGCTTTAAGGCCCTTAACAAAGGGTGTAATATCTTACTGTATAATGTTACTATTAATACAAATAGTAGTTTGAGCAAGGGCTATTAGGAGTGGCGTACACAGTGTCACCAAATAAATACGCAAGTAATCTCAGAACTCAAATATGTCTCACACAGATCAGCCGCAATGAAAGGTTTAAATATATTTAATAATAAATAATAAAAGAACAAGAAAATACTCAGTATAAAATCACAGTAACATCGGAGTTCAAAATCACAGAAAATATTTAAAACAACACTGCAGGACAGTCTCAAATAAATAAAGAAAAACATCTAAGCTAAGCTTTGCTATATTCCTGACTGTATCTAAGAGAATTACTATACCCTAGTTAACTTACTTACAGATAGCAAGGCATATGTGTGGTGAATGGAACTTGATGTTATCAGGTCAAAGACACAATACAGAATGCTATCTCTCTATCAAAGAGTTCTTAAATTAATATCTCAAATATTACTGCTGGGATAGCTTGCAGAATGACATAATTTTTTGTCAACTGACTATCTCAGATAAAACTCCCACTGATGAAAGCTAGCAGTATTTATCATCAGCCTGTGAAAATACATACACAAGGGCTTTCCCTCAGATATTTTCAGATCCTGGAAATCATAAAACAATAAAACACTTCCAAGACAATACAGAAAACTTTTCAGCACAGACATTGTGTCTGTTGCTGCACTGAAACTGAAAGATAACATCTTTTTATTGCATGCCCATAAAGTAATTTCATTTCAGCTGCTTTTCTGACGTTAGCCTTCTGTATCCCAGTTTCCACTGTTAAAATATATACATTTAAACAGTTACAATAGTGTATGTACATTTCTGTTCTATTCCAGGAGGGCATACAGTGGTTCCATTTTAAGCACTTTGCAAAAAACTTTTCAAAACGCATTTCTGTGACAGCAGTTTGATATACACCTGACATACAGTTCTGATACATTTGTAACACAAGTATTTTATATGAATCATGTTGATATTCACAAATGACATATAATTATTTACGAAATTCCAGATACCCGGGCTGGCAGTATCTCTCTTTGTCACAGTACCACATAGCACAACCATCCTAGGCTCCGCCATTATTACAGCTAATATCCTTATACTCTTTCATATATTAAATCCTACACACATTCCCACACATTCAACTTGAACAAATGTCCATATTACCTTATTTCCTATTTGAGTTTGAACAATTTATTGTATACCTATCCTAAAATTGTCTATGGTCACCTTCTTACTTTTGTTTTTTTTTTTAAACTGTTCATATTTAAGATTGATTTTGACCTCCTCCCTCATGTGTTCTTTGCATGTTTATGAGACTTATCTTTACTTCTTTTTCTCATAAATCATTGTCCACGTTATCTTCCCTTCATTTGTTTTAGTTGACTTATCTTCTACAAATTCATCATCCTATTACTCAGTTAAAACATGTTTATTAGATACAGAAATGTCTTCTGCAACATATTATTTACCAGTTATCACATGCTGAAGGAAAATAAACAGTGTAATACAGATTATTAACAGCAACTTGAGGGCAGTTTTTCATTTCAATATCAACATCACCTTCACAATCAGCATTTCTTCTTGGATCTTCATTATATTAGAGTCCACCTAAAAATGTTCCTTGCTTCTTCATCTTATACATGAAAGTATATAGTATCTCTTGTTGAGATCTGCTTTACTACAAAACATGCATTATTTCTTTGGACAATATCTAGATAAATGTCTCTCTCTGTTCTCTACAAGTGCTGCAACTTTTAAAATGGCCAGCATAATAAAGGACCCCTTTGAATTCACCACCCAAAATAATATTTGATATGTGTACATTTTCCATATTTTCCATATTCAGCATCAGAAAATACTTTACTTCCCAGTCCTCAAATCATCCTCATTGACAGTTTTTTCACATGTGTAATGCTGTCACAATATATCTGAACCTAATCTATTATTTCAGATTCAGATAGTATATTAGTCCAAAACTATAAGAAGAATTTCTTTCTCTGAAAGAAAGCTATATTTAACAAAACAAAATTATTGCAATGAACATTAGTTTTTAAAAATACATAATAACATTCATTCCCTACCTATATCAAAGAATGAATGTCTTGAGCAACTATCCCTAACTGTTTCACAATCTTACATACAAAATAATGATTTGTAGGGTGGAGAAACAATTTTTACATTTATATTAAAGTTTTTAGTTGTATTATATCATCCACAAGCTCTCTTCTGAGTCTTCTGTCTACAAAGGACTTCTACATCTCTTGTGGTGTGCTATCAGTAGTATCTCTATACATAATCTCAGATGCCGTCTGCCTTGCATTGCCACTCTGTAGCAACTGTTGCAGATCTATTCCATTATAACATTACTTTTTGCTGTGTTCTGGTACTTCTGAAAGGATACCAGTTGCCACCCTGTTTGTAAGATCTCATCACAATTCCTTGGATTAAACTATTTGTCATCATTAAGTCATACTAAGGTGTGTGTAGGTAATCCTTTTCAGCAAGTGCAGTAACTTGCAGTTTACCAGTTGGCTGAGCAAATACACAATCAATGCCCTTCAAAACAAACAAATTCTTTAATTTCAGTTTGACAGGTAGTTTACCTTCCACATGCACACAGATTACTGTCTTTTCCATTAATGCCTCAGTAAAGTGATGCACCTTTATGTTAAGTATATAAACTTTCTTTTGAAAAATGCCAAAAGTCAAGGAAATTAATATCAGGAGCTATACAACCCAAAAGTACATTTAACGTGCCCTAGATCACATACTTGTTCAGTATTCCTTATTTACATGACTGTCTCATTTTCAGTTCTGCATGTTATTATGCTGTCTATTCTATACTGCAGAAACCATAACATATGAGTCAACACACACTTTATGCTTACCAACTTTTTTTACTGACCTCAAAAACTTTATCGTTTTCATCCAGTACAATTGGTACACTCTTTTGCTGCTTATTCACTTTGTGCTCATCCATAAGAGACTGTACCTCCTGTTTTTACATTCAAGAAACAGCTTTTTCTTATACATTTTCTTTTTGATATTGTACATCCAGTAGGAAGCATTTCTTTACTGCTGTACTCCACAAAACCGCAGTAGTACCTTCCATTTCTTTGTCCTTGATCATCTACATTAATGTGGTATCATCCAAGGTACCATCTCCCAATACAATAACCACTGCACTCAATAAATCATAGAAGTCCTTACATTCACTACTGCAGTATTCAAAACATATGGGGTTCCCCTGCTGTAGAAGCCCTATGTCTGGCCAGTTTACTAAAGACTCCAATTATTTTAAAGGTACGCCAAATGTCACCAAATGATCCCTGCATAACACAGGGCATAAAGGTGATGTTCAGGCCTACCAAAAACAGAACTTCTTTGTCACCAGTCTGAATGTATCTTTTACACCATTGGTCTGTTTACTTGTGTCAGTTTTCTGCCAGTTGAATATATTTTCATTCTGCAGTGACTAACTACACCTGTTTACTGTACTTGCAAGATAAGTGCCCCATTGGGGATTTTATTTTTTCTTGCTTTTGTGTTCCTTGGGGTTAATGTCATCCAGGAAGGATAAATGCCAGTGTGGGAGACAGATTCCCCAAAGAGACCACCACGATAAGTGTATTTTTTGCCTAGGTGCATCTCATGACCATACGTCTTGTTCTATTTCTCAGGTATTTGTCCTGAAAACCATTTGCAGTAGACTTTCTTCCCTTTCCTTGTATCTTGAGAACCAGCATCCTAAGCTACTGGCTAAAGATGCAAAGGAAGGAATCTCCCGCCCCAAGGGTCAGTTGTTAGGGAAGAAGGTGAAAAGGTACAACTGGACTCTTCTGCTGTCCAGTCTCTGCAGGTGTTTCTCCAAAGGTCATTACAAACCTGATGGCTCGCCCCACTATGTGGTTGGATTTCTCTTCTGCGACCATGTTGCAGGATGGTGAGGATCCGTCTGGCAGCATGTCTAAAGAGGCTTTGCAGACATCCATCTCACACATTCAGAGGGAACCATGGTTGATTTTTTTCCAAGTGGCCTAGGGGAGTTCCTCAGTTTTTGGTTGGGGAAGAAGTTCCTGCTATGGTTCTCAACTGTTGTCCTGGGTCTAAGCCTTATCAGGGCTTTCCCTTAAAAAAGAAACAAAAACTTAAACATGCTTATTCTGCTTCTGTTGATCCTCCAAGTGAGTGGCAGGCTGTTACTCAAGGATTATTTTCTGCTTGAATATCCTTAAAGTCACCTCATGGAGTTTCAGTTCCTGCTTCTCCTTGGCCCTCTACTCCTTTAAAAGGCTTAGAGACCAGGATTCTTCTGAGGATGAGTTGGATTTGGCTGATGAATCCCTAAATTATTCTACTCAAATTCCTTCTCCTTTGGACTATGGGTCAGAGAAGGAGAAATCTATTAGTCCTGATGTTCCTTTGAAGGAAATTTCCTTTGGGGACACATTCTCTAGGATGATGAATTTTTACAGTGGGATTGTGCTCAGGTCTCTGATATCCATAAGAGGTACTATGACTTGCAGCAGTTGGAATCTCCTAAACCTTTGGCTATTCCTCCTGTTTTGGCAGCTTTACTGTATACTTTCTCCAGTACCTCTCATGAGCCTGATTCTCTTCCTCCTGCTTCCAAGAAACCTGCCAGGTTTTTATAGGGTTCATGAGGATTGTTATTTTCTATATAAATGTCCTACTGCTGACCCCTCAGTAGTGTCTGTAGCCTCGGATAAGCCACCTCAATTACTTCCTTCACCCAAGTTATTGCCTTCTGACAAAGATAACAGAACTATGGACAGGCTGGGTAAAAAGGTTTACACTTCTGCTACCCTAGCTTTAAAGGCTATTAATTATCATACCCACATGTTTAGGTATGTACTGTCTCTTCTTTCTCAGGCCTGTTAACTTATTTCTGATTTTCCAGACTCTGAGGGTAAAACTTCTGTTCTTTCCTTGCTAGGGACTTCCTCTCAAGTTGTTCGCCATTCTATTAATGTAGTTATGATGCGGTGTATACCTCTTCTAGTGCTGCTGTTTTTGGTTCAGTTTTGAGGAGGTATTCTTGGCTTAGGCTCCAACTTGTACCTGATGATATTAAAGCTAAGCTGATGGATGCTCCTGTGGATTCTAAACTTTTGTTTGGGGAAGTGGCTGCTGGTTTATTTAAGTCCCTTCAGGATAAGAGCAAGGCCTTCTAGGAACTTAAACATCTGTTTGCTTCTTCTGTGCCTAAATTTCAGAGAAATCACCCAATTAAGCCTGCCTTTGTTCATATGTAATGTTGTCCTTCTACTAAAGGTAAGATGAGTGGCAAACAGGCTCCTCCTGCTAAGGCTACTTAGTTTTTGTAGACTCCAAAGCCTTCCTTTCTGGACAAACCAGGTGCTGTGTGACTATCAGTCTCTTCCCAGCCACATTCCTCTTTCCCTTCACCTTTCTCTTCCTCTTCCAGTTTGGCTTCAGATCACTCAGGATTCTTGGGTTCTGTCGATCATTCATCATGGGTACTTCATGGTGTGGAAATCCTATCCTCCTTTTATGGGCATTCCTCAACCTCCTTGGGAACAGCTTCCCTTTTTACCAGAGGATCTTCAAGATCTCTTATCTCAGGGTACTATTCAAAAGGTGCCTGTGTCCCAAAGGGGGAAAAGGTTCTACGCCAGACTGTTTCTAGTGCTCAAAAATGAGGGCACTTGGAGACCTATTCTGGACCTCTCTCATCTAAACACTTTTCTAAAGGTACCTTCCTTTCAGATGTTGTCCCTTCAGATTCTGTTTCCTCTCTTGCTCTCTAAGGCCTACATAGTGTCTCTGGATCTCAAGGATGCTTATCTTCATATTCTGATCCATCCTCTTTTCAGGAAGTTTTTACATTTTTCTGTTGATTCCTGGCATTTTCAGTTCTCTGCTTTTCCCTTTGACCTTCCTACTGCCTCATGGGTGTTCAGCAAACACCCTGCTCCTGTGATTGCTTTTTGCAGGCCTTAAGGTATCCAAATGTTCCCTATTTTGGATGACCTGCTGATTCAGGCATCCTCTCCAGAGACCCTTTTGCAAAATCTTCATCTTGCTGTTACCCTTCTTCAGAGCCTGGGGTTCATTATAAATTTCAAAAGGTCTTATTTTCCTTCTCAGGTTCATGTATTTCTGGGTTGCAGGATTCAGATGGTGCCATTGCTTGCATCCCTGCCCCCTCCAAAGGCCTTAACTCTCATTGCTTTCTTTCACACTCTTCTTCTTCTAGCTTCCATTACTGCCAGGGAGTTTCTGAGAGTTCTGAGTTTCATGGTTCATAGGTTCATACTAGGCTATCTGCCCTGGGGCATTTATAAGCCTAGCCCGATTGTGTTTGGCTTACGCCACCCCTTGATTTGAGTATACTGTGCCCTTTTTAAAGTTTAGTTTACTGTGCCTCTGTCTAATAGTGACACGGAAGTAATCCCCGGGACAAACCTACGATCCCCCATCCACTCATCAAGATTCTTCTTGAAGAGAGTCAGTGAGGTGCTCTGCCTAACATGAATTGGAATTCTATTCCAGAGCAAAGGGAGCCTTTGAGTTATGAATCTGTCCCTCCAGCATGTTCTATTTATTTCTGTGCTGAGGTTCAAGTCCCTCGAGCGCGTGGCTCTAAGGGATTTAGATTTACTGAGGTGGAACATGTCCATTAATTTTGGGTTGGACATAGCTTTATATGTCAGGCATAGATCGCCTCGAAGTAGGTGGAATGCAACTGAGTACAGCTGGAGTTTTTTTAACCGAGCAGCATATGGCATCTGTTTGAGTCCCTTGATCCTCCTGGTGAGGTACTTTTGGGGTCTTTCTAATTGCTGCAGGTGTCGGGTAAGATACATCCCAAAGGGGGCATTGTATTCTATGATGGGCCTGATGAGGGAAGAATAAAGGGGCACGGTTACCTCTCTTGGTCTAGATGTGAATCCTTTCATGATGAGGTGGGCTATGTAGAAGGTCTTTCTAACCACTTTGGCAATGTGGTTGTCAAAGGAGAGATTGCTATCAACTTGGGTCCCCAGATCCCTAATTACTTTCTCCATACTTAATGGGTTACCACCTATGTGGTAATTTGTGGGCACATTGTTTTTGCCAAAGGGTATGACTATACACTTTTTGGCATTTAGCTTTAGACCATGGCTCTGGCACCAGTTATCCGTCTCTGCGAGACCTTTTTGAAGGATGTTTGTGTCAGCTGGAGAGTCGATTATGGCACCCAGTTTGCAGTCATCTGTGAACTTGGTGAGCCATAGTCCTCCCACGTTGGCCTGTACCTCAGAAAAGTAAATACTGAACAAGAGAGGTCCTAGGACAGAGCCTTGTGGGATGCTACTTGTGACCGGTTTCGAGTCTGACATGGCCCCAGCAACTCTGACTCTGTGGGTTCTGTCTTTGAGCCAGTTTGCGACCCATCTTGTGACATAGGGGTTTATATTTATGCTGGATAGCCTATCTATGATGCCCGAGTGGGGTATTATGTCAAATGCCTTTGCAAGGTCCAGATAGGCTGTGTGGACTACCTTCCCCTCATCTATGGCCTTGGTGACTGTTTCGAAGAAGTCATCCAGGTTCAAAAGGCAGGATCTGCCCTTGACGAAGCCAAATTGGGTAGGATCTAGTGTCTGTAGGTCCCCAATGTCTTTGTTTATGAGTTCCATGTTGATCCTCTCCATAGCCTTGCAGACTAGGCTAGTCAGGCTTATGGGGTGATAGTTTCCAGGGTCCACAGAGGTGCCACCTTTGTGGAGTGGGACCACTGTTGCTGTACGCCATTCTTTGGGCACATATCCTGTAGTGAGGCTGAGATTGTACAGCAGTTTTACTTGAGGGATTAGTTCTTCTTGGAGTTCATGTAGGATGCAACCCGGGATGCCATCTGGTCCCATGGAAGCAGTGTTTTTTGCTTTGGAGAGGGCGGCCTTCACCTGAGCATCAGAGATGTTTGGGAGGCTGCACTCTGCCGGGATAGATACTTGCTCTTTTGGGGAGAAGTTTGCACTGAACCTGTCTGCCAGGATATTGGCGATGTCTGTGGGTTCAGTGTATTTTTTGTCATTTACAATCAACTCAGAACAAGTCTGGCAGTTGCATCCCAGGTTCCTAACATAACTGAAAAAAGCCTTATGATTGTCTTTAGTGTCCTGTGCAATTTTTCTCGCGAAACTGGCCTTGGAGGATTTTATGAGGGATCGTAATTTTTTGCTAGTACTGATCAGAGATGCCTTCCCTTTTAGGGATTTTGCTCTATCATGTAGTAGCTTCCTCCTTCTGTTGTACAGTTTATTTATGGCTGGGGTCCACCAGACTGGACGCCTGCCTTTGGATGATTGGGTCTTGATTTTGTTTGGGATAGCATGATCCATGCATTCCTGGAGATGTCCGTAGAATGCGTTTATATAGGATTCTGCAGTTTGGGCCGTATTTTCCACTGGCTCTGGGGCCTTGAAGGATTCCACTTCGGTTTTGAGAAGTGTGAAGTTTGCGTTTGAGAAGTTTTTCACTGTGGTTTTCTGGGCTGGGGGTGGGGTCGGGATGTGGATATCCAGTGAAATTAATTTATGGTCTGATCTTACCAATGAGGCATATACTTCTGGTATGGAGCATAGAGTCCCCATGTTGGTAATGATCAGGACTAGTATGTTTTTCCCTCTTGTGGGAGTGGTGACTAGTTGTTCCATAGCATTTGAGTTTATAAATTCCAGGAACCTTTGGGCTAAGGTGCTGGGGCTTGAGTAATGCTCCCAGTCTATGTTTGGGTAGTTGAAGTTGCCCAATTTAATGGTGTTCGGAGAGATCTTCATGTTCTCCAATGTTTTCAGGAAAGCCGAGTGGGATTCCTGACTTTGAGAGGGTGGTCTGTAGGATGCTATAAACTGAAAAGCAGTCTTGCCCACTGTCAGTTGCACATGGATGGTGTCCGATACTTCGTGCAATGCCACTAACCTGGAGGTGTGGATATCCTTGATAAATATGGAAACTCCCCCTCCTTTTGTGGTTCGGTCCAGGTTTTGGGGCCGAAAAGCATGATATGAGGTATAACTTGGTAGTGCTGGGGTGTTCTCTGGAGCCTTGAACCAGGTTTCTGTCACTGCACAGATATCGATGTTCTCCATACTGAGGAGAGCTTCGAGTGCATGCATCTTGAGGTTAAGACTTCTGGCGTTTAGCAGCATTACCCTTAGTTTCTTGTTTCTTGTGCTGTCTATGGAGGTGGGTTTGACTTTTGAGCCTTGCCTAAAAAGGCACTATGGGGGTGGCAAGAGCCTTTGCCAATATCCGAAAGCCCAGGGGTGACAGATGCAAGCCGTCCCTAGCGAAGCAACGTGGCTTGTCGAGCATGTCATCCCAGGCTGACAGACACTGGATCCCCTTTGAATGACACCAAAATTTTAGCCAATTGTTAAAATCGATCATTTTGTCTTTATACTGTGGCATCATTCTAGGTGAGGGTAAGATGCTGCTCAAGGTCAGGGTCATACCGGCCTGGGCTACATGATCAGAGAGCTCCTCTATGTCTCTTTTCATGTAGTCGAGGGAGGTACGTCTCAGGTCATTCACGCCAGCATGTACAATGACTGAGTCATATTTGTATTTGCTTTGGAGTGACCTGAGTGCTTGCATTATGTGGTGGATCCTAGCGCCCGACAGGCAGCTCACTGTGACCTTCTCTTTATTCAGCCTGGTGAGCAGGACGTCAGTGTGTCTGACAATAGAGTCACCTATTACAAGAGTATCAGGTGTGTTATTCAGCCTTAAGGGCTGTGACTGCTTGGCACACTGACTTTGTGTGCTATGTGTTGTACGTGTTTTGTTTTGTGGTAGCGATTGCTTGGATGTCTGCTTTGGAGGTCTCTGTTGCTTAGGTAGGTTTTTATTTAGAGCCTCATAGTATGTTTTTGTGTTTTTATGTGCTTGGTTCGCTGTTGTGGTGGGACTATGTGATACTGGAATTGTGTTGTGTGAGGTTACCTTCTCCTCCTAACTGGTTACACCAGTTTTGAGATGAGAGAGCTCAGCCTCCAGTTTGGCAATATGGTTGCATCTCTCACATATATTCGAACCTGTTTGGAGGAGGAGAGGGTTGTCTGTGTACATGAGACAGTTGTAACATTGCCTCAAAATTCCCAGATTCACCAGCTGGACTGGAGAGGAAACCATTGACTGACCTTTGGACATGCTAGAGTAATATAGAGAACTGAATTAAAATGGACCAATAGGGGACAAGGTAATCATAGAGAGTATAAGAGTAAGTAGTGCTTATGGTTTATTAGTGCTAACTTGTAAAATTACTTATTTGGACCAGTGAGGGGCCTTAGAATAAGAATATGGTGTTTACTTTGAGAAATAGAGCAGTTCTAAGGGAAAAAGTGAAGAGCAGACTTCGTGGAGCCAGGAATAGTTTAAACCCAATTAGGCGGCGCTGCCCGATGTTGCGCTATGCGCAAAAATGCGCAAAACCTTGCAAAAGAGCGTTTTAAGAGAGGGAGATCAAGGAGTTAGGAATTGACCCAAAATGGCCAATAAAACTACAGTTTCAAGGCAGTAACCACTCCCACAGGGGCAGGCAGGCTGCTCAATGTTTATCACTGCCACTGATGAACACAGAGACTTCCCTTTAGCCCAAGCAAACAATGGCCTCCAAGAAACTTACAAACAGTTCAGAACAGCAAATCTGTAACTGAACATTTTTAAATCTCAGAAAAGTGGGAAAAAAGCAAGATTTTTTGTTTTTTTTTTAAGGAAAGCAGAGGTTCACAAGTATCAACAAGTTAGAACAGTGCAGTAAATGACCCCACACTTGAGTGCTAGGCCAGAGACAGATAAAATGCAAGTTTTAAGAAAAAAAATGATTTTAAAAATAAGTGCAGGCAGGAAATTCAGTAATCAGCTCTAGGTTGTGTTCTAAATACAGTTACCAACACAGAAATCAAGTTTAACAAGCCAGAAAATGCTCAAAAGTAGGTGGCAAGGCAGAAAAACTTAACAAATAATCTGAAGCAAAATTCTTAAATTCTCAAAAGTGGCTTCTTTCTTCTCTCAGCGTTTTCTCCTCTTGGTGGGTGCTTCACCAACAGCCAACAAGTCTGAAAAGACGCCAAAACCATGAGGCAATCTGGTTTTAAGAGAGGGAGATCAAGGAGTTAGGAAGTGACCCAAAATGGCCAATAAAACTACAGTTTCAAGGCAGTAACCACTCCCACAGGGGCAGGCAGGCTGCTCAATGTTTATCACTGCCACTGATGAACACAGAGACTTCCCTTTAACCCAAGCAAACAATGGCCTCCAAGAAACTTACAAACAGTTCAGAACAGCAAATCTGTAACTGAACTTTTTTAAATCTCAGAAAAGTGGGAAAAAAGCAAGATTTTTTTGTTTTTATGTTTTTTTTAAGGAAAGCAGAGGTTCACAAGTATCAACAAGTTAGAACAGTGCAGTAAATGACTCCACACTTGAGTGCTAGGCCAGAGACAGATAAAATGCAAGTTTTAATCCAATGTTCCATTTGGCCAAACTTCACATGAGAAAGTTTCAGTGGTTTCTGAAGTCAATGTGGCTTCAACATGCTCATCCCCTAGAATTTGTAGTTCCTCTTCCTTGTCTCAGGCAGAAACTTCACTGGTGGATTCAGCAGTTGTCTCTAAATCCAGAGATCCCTTTTCACCCCCCTTCCCTCTCAGGAATTGATCACAGATGCTTCAGACATGGGATGGGTGGGGGCACTTTTGGCTCCCTAAAGGTACAGGGGGTGTGGTCACCTAGTCAGCAGAAGGAGCACATCAATGTCAAAGAGATGACAGCTCTTCTGGTGGATCTTCAGGCCTTTCTGTCTCTTCTTTCTCTTGGGCCTGTCAAGATTTTCACAGAGAATACCACAGTGATGTGGTATATCAACAAGCAGGAAGAAATGAGATCTTATCTTCTTTGAGAACAAAGGCAAAAAAATCCCAGCAACGAGCAAGAATCACACTCCGACTTTTATTCTTGTAGATACAAAACCAATGACTAAGTGCTTTCGCCAATAATTTGGCTTCTTCAGAGTCATTGGACCATAAAATTTGACAGTTTAAATAACCCCATCAATTAGTTTTAAACCAATCATAAACCTTGAATTTAAAAATTCACATCCCTACAAGTCCAGATGTCTGCTAGGAAACAGTATTAAACAACAATGCGCACAACATATAACTCCTTGTTGTATAATATGTATAAAGACATGTATGTGCTTGTATCTTGTTAAAACACCCTAAATAATAAAAACTACCACTAAAATTCGTCAAAACCTGTTGTTAATCAACTCTGTTTTGACCAAACATTAACCTTAAAAAAAACACAGGTTTTGTCATGTGTACATGTATATTAATAACTAGAAACCAAGCTTTAAATACTTTCGTAGGGTTTTGTGAGCATATAAATTTTTCATAAAATTCCTATACACTACTCAAATACACTGTTAAATTATCCATGAATAAAATATTGTCCCCTTACCTTAAAAAGAAAAAGGAAATCAGGGAACATTTATAAAATAAATGTTCAATTTGAAATACATGGTGAGGGGGGTTCTAATGAGTGATACATGAAATATTTTGTACAATTGATTTTGGTTTAGGAAATTAGTTTATTGATGAGTGACATGTCTCCCAATACTGCAGTACAAAAACAATTATTATCTTACTCAAACCAAAATGTACAGGTCACATTCAGACATTTTATCTGTTTTTTTTGTCTCAGGTAATTTTTTTTTATTATTTTAGTGGTCTAATGAAGGTTAAGTTCATATCTGTTACAGGGTCTAGATTATAAAATCGAACATTTAGGTTGTCGAACACCTAAATGTCGACACCTAAATGGTGAAAGGTGAAAACCGCGAACGGCCACTTCCGTGAATTTTTTTCACAGGGAAAAAATTTGCTTGGCCGGTGGACAGGAAAACAAACCCTAATCAAGTGGGGGGGGGTTTCGCCCCCACACCCCCCTAACTAAATATACCAACTCTGAGATCGCTCTACATTGGAGGAAAGGGCAAATTCCCGATAACGGTCAAGCAAAGTTTTTTCCTGTGAAAAAATTTGCCGAAGTGACCATTCGCAGTTTCAGCTTTTGCTGTTTAAGTGTCGACGTTTAGGTGTTCGACAACCTAAACATTTAATTTTATAATATAGACCCTCTGTTACTTTTATATTTTAGTTTTCTATTAAATTATTTAATCTTATTTATTGGGAATATTTTAGAACTGTGTCTTTTTTGCCAGTAATTATGTTTTCTGATTGGAAGGTTGCAGTTGTCATTTCTTATATATTTTATAACTTTATTTTTCATTGTAATGTTTTAATTCCAGTGCTGGCATTTTTTTTATCTGTGAGAGTTTAATTTATGCATGAATAATGGTGTTTATGTAGATTACGTGTTTATTTTTTGTGTGTACAGAGTATGATTTTTTTCCTATTTAAGTGTGAGTGGTGCAAAGTTATTGTTTTTTTTTTTGCACCATCAGAATGATTGATGATGATGTGTGTAAATTGGTAAGAAATGCTTCATGATGGACATAGAATTGTCATAAATAAAAATATCTTCCCTCTTGCAGACAAAGATATTTATCACTCTCCATTATTAGTATTGTTAAGATAAATTAAATACAAATATCTCTACTTTGTACATGATCATACCCCTTTGTAGGCATACTTATTAAGATAAAGACATGCAATATATTTCTGGGGGTAATATGTCTAAAGTAGCATATTTTGTACTGTAAGTTTAGAGATATGTTTTCATGAAGAGTGATGAATCCATGAGTCAAGAAAATTAATTCTCTAAAAAAATGCATTCCCTGAGCCTACATTACAAGAAATATAATGTATCACTCAGGCAAGTCCCATATATTCCATGTATCCCCTCTTTCTTTTTTGTGTTCTGATTGCTTGTTTTAATTTATTTTAGTGGAGAGCTGTAATTTTGCAAATTCTCTGCTGAACAGGAGTTAAGTTTGCAGAATTTTTATGACTGGGTTGCTTTGTAAGCAATTTTCTGTTGTAGTTTTGAGATAAACTTAATTTTTTAATGACATGGTAATTTTGTGGTATTATTTTTAACAGTGTAGTGATTTTTTTTAGTTTAATCTTATTTAGTGTATTCTCTCAGATATAGTGGCCAGATTCAATAAAGCCTATACAGTCAGTTTACACCCTGTGCTCGTTGTGGCTCACACATGGAAGCGTATGTTAATTACAGCATAAGCAGCTGAATTGTATGCCAACCAACCAATCCAAGATAGAGGAGCTATTCAACAAGCTATAAAGCAACTGTGTAGACTTAGTGCTGGTTTCCCTGTGAATTCCAAAACCTATTGGAATACAGCCACAGAAAGGAGTTTATACAGAAACAATGTCAAGGGTTGCTGTTGCTTTAATTCATGTGTATGTGCAATGGGATGAAGTCGCTGCTGCTGCTGCTGCTAATAGACCAAGGCCAAGAAGAAGAGTTTTCAGATCCTGTTTAACTTATCACAATCTACATGACATGGAAATTGTAGAGTGGATAGAGACACACTACAGTAACTCTGCAACCTCTGTCGTCCTCAACTCAGAGCCAGGGCAAATCGACGGGAACCCATACCAGTGGAGACAAAGGTATGTGTAGCACTTAGAATTTTAGCTACAGGTATCTTTCAGAGTCCAACAGGAGAAATTCTGGTAGTGTCACAGACATTGGCATCCAGGATCCCCCATCAATTTCTGCATGCTATGCTCCAACATACCAATGACCACATATATTTTACCCGTACTCCTGAGGACAGGGCTAGAAATATGTAGCACACTACCCCAAAGTACTGGGTGTCATAGATTGCACACATCTAGAAATTAAGGAACCACCCAGGGAACAGGGAAGGTGCTACATAAACAGAAAGGGCTTTCACTCTATTAACTGCTAAGTCATGTGTAATGCCAAGGGAATCATCTTGAATGTGTATGCTGGCAACCCAGGCAGTTACAACTCACATATCTGACAAACCTCCCAACTGTATCAGATGTTCACTAGGGCGGATATCCCACAGTGTCATTTACTAAGGGATGCAGGTTATGCACTGGAACCGTGGCTGATGAGGCACATGCTCAAACCAGAAATATCATAGAGGATGTGTTTGGGGTGCTGAAGTCACGGGTCCAGTGCCTAGATACATCTGGGGAGCCCTGCAGTACAATCCAGGTACATGTACTGAAATATTCATTGTATGTGCCATGCCACACAACATCATCCTGAGAAAACAGCTTCAGCAGGATCAGCAAGGGGAAGGGACATACATCCCACCACCAATGACAAGGTCACCACAGCTAAACACAGGTGAGGAGTCAGAAGGGGAACCAGCAGCTGGTGTGGATGGTGGCAGATGTAGGTATGAGCAATATGGCCTTGCATTGGCTAAGAGGCAATCCATATCACACTCACCACATAAGGGGCTAAAACCTTCTTCCTATGCTCATACATATAGTAAAATTGATGCTAGGCAATGGTCACAACCTTTACCTACCCATGTAATGGATGTGTACTGCTATTATCAGACAGAGTCAGCCCTGAATTAAAACTGTTGCAACTGCTGGACTTACAAGGTAAATGTAGAACATAAAGTGTATTGTGTAATAATACGAAGGAATGGCATAATGACATATGGCATGTTGTTACTTGGTAGTGTAAGTGAATAAAAGGTTGGTGATTTGGACAGAAATGACCTTAACATGTGACAGCAGAGACTTATGTGACTTATGTATGTCCATTATTAAGTAGTAGGCCTCGGGCATCAAAGATTCACACACTTATACCTCTCAAAAGTACTGATGGTCACTGAATGTCTTCAGTTTAGTACCATATGTTTGTACTGGAAAATCATTAAAGAGAAAAGTTAGAAAGTAATGAGACACATTTCAGTTTCAGACTTTACAACCCTCACAAGATCATTAGCAATTCTGATGCAAAAAAAGTGTGATTCTGTCACCTAACTTTCTAAGACCGATATAAGTCAAATGTACAATTACCAATTCAACATCACAAATACAGATATACTAAGCACTAAGTCAGCTGTGCACCCTGAGCATCAGACACAGCTTATGTAGTCCTGAATCCAAAAGATAAGAAACCATGGATATGGCACAGTTACTGTCACTTGCACAGGGTGTTGTGTGTAGGGGGGGTAGGAAGCCTAGGCTGACACAAAAGGTCGGCGAGTGTATGTGAGTAAGAAAGAGAAGCAGGCAGTCATTTGGATAAAGTAACAAATGGGCAGTGAGACAAAATGAGTTTTAAAATTCACAGCTGAACCATGTAACTGTTGTGTGTGTGTCTATATGGGTCCTCCAGGTGAAACCGGTGTGTGAATGTCTGCATGAACACAGCGAACCTCTGTGCTAGCTCAACATCTTGGTATGTTGGACAGGTGTGAGTCATGCATGGTAGAGATGGCATTTCATCATTGTCGTATCTGACCATGAGAACTGACTCTGCCAGGAGTCTCCCTGGCACATCCACACCCATGGTCAGATGCACTGCTGATACCTGAATGTGACTGATGCCTGCTGGATGTGCTCCCATCACGAGGACACCCAGGACCACATTCCCATGGCCTGCCATGTCTGGTTGTGCTCAACCACTGATGGAGCAGTGGAAGTACTGCCACTATGGGAGCATGATTGGGCATGGCCATGTAGGCTAACAGCAGATGATGTGGCTGACCTACACCCAAGGATGCTGCCCCCCTCCCAGCAGACATTCCATCACAGACACTGCCCTTTCCAACTTGTCATTCATCCAATCCATTGGGTGCATTAATGCATGTCGGCCTGTGCCACATCTACAACCCTAAGAATTTCTCTGGAGGACCTATGGGAATGTGCCTGTGTCTCCATGATGGCCATAAACTTATGTTGAGTGGCATGCGAAGAGACACCTGGATCAGGTGGAGGATGGACAGCAGGCCTCCTCCGATCACCCCTAACAACCCTCCTGCATGGTACCTCACCCACACTTTGGCTATGGCCAGAGTCAACAGACACTGAAGCCTCGGTAACCCTACTTCCCTGATCGATTGTCTTACCCTCCACCTGTCCAATATCTGAGGGCTCACTGGAATGGGTAGGCATAGGCCTACTGGCTGTGTGTGATGGAATTACAGGGGATGGCTGTATGTCAACCTCAATGTCAGATTCAACCCCCCCCCCCGACTGTGTCTCTGTTTGGCCACCATCATCATCAGAGTCTGAGGATATTCTTACAATAGGTGTAAGTCTCACACTTCCACTGTCAGGATCACCTGTGATACTAATTAACAAACACAGGAAAAGATTAATACCTACACTACTATAGTCCAATATATACTAACAAACTAACAGTGGTGCCACTATTACAGATAGTACAGCAATACACAGAAAAGTCATAACATCAACATCAAAAATTAAATATTTCATTGAAATGTTCATCAATACTGACATAAAAAATGTTTGGCTTACCATGTGCAGATGATTGTAGGCTCCCTATGCTGGATGGTCCTGGAAGAAGTTAAGCAAAAGGTAAGGACAACATCATCACAATTAACAGTAATACAGAGGGTAAAGCATTTTTCCCTTTATATGTCCATTAACTATGCTTTCAACAAGAACTTGGATGACAAGTCTAACCTAAGCTCCATGTGTAATCAATCAGAATGTTTTGTTAACTGCAGCAATCTAACCCCCCCAACCAATTTCTTGTAACAGAGCTAACGTATTGATGTAAATATTTTACTATACAAGAGTATTTAATAATTGAGATACACAAGCCTACCTGAAAGTTCCTCCTGGAACATAATGCTGTCCCTGAAACAGTAGCACCAATGTCAAAGACATGCTGGTTTGCACATTCCTGGAGCTGTCTGGGTCCCTGACAGTGGACAGGGACTCTTCATTTGCTGTTAGTGGTGGCTTTGTAGCAGGACCCCCCCAGTACCCATCTGATAATGGGCCACTGCAGCTGCTCTCCTCCTTGTAGATGAGATCATGTCAGTGGCCCTATGGAGCACATGATCATACATCTTGCTGTGGCTGCCTACAGTATTCACATCTGCAACTATCTGTTGCCAAATTTGCATTCTGCCTGACATAGCTCCACGTCCCCTCTCAAGCAGAAAGGCACCATGTCGCCTAAAAGCTGCCACAATAACCTGATTCTCAGGGTCACTGAAATGTGTTTTTTGGAGATTGAGATGCCTGGGTGTCCTAGGTGTCCTAAAACACAACAGAAGGAACATATACATAAGTATCACATAACTAGAAAATACCTGTTCCCCCCAGATAAAACAGAAAAGGTACCATTTCAATATTACTCACTGGAGAAACATTAAACAGTCTAGAAATCTGAAATATGAACAACAGGAATTGTGTCGTTGTAACATATGACATTCACATACAAAGCAAGGCTGGATGCAAAACAAGAGAGAGTAACAACAGCAACATATCCTTGTTTGTGCCATAACAGAAATGTAGCTTTGCTCCCCCACCCCTGAAAAAACTGGTAAATGGCACATTTTGCTAACAAACCATCAGTGAGATGCTAAACATGCTATCAAATGAACTCCCTAAAACATGTGTAAAGATTTAACACAGAGCATTCCATTTTAAGCTATTGCCAGTCATGTATACCTGTGAAATGCCTTGACAAACATGCCCATTACATCAGTACACCTCTAAGTAATGCATACAGATAACCATAACATTTGTTAATTAATATATATGTATATATATATATATATATATATATATATATGTGTGTATATATATATATATATATATATATATATATATATATGTGTGTATATATATATATATATATATATATATATATATAATATTTTTGTTAATGACATTTCAGGATGTGTAGTATATAGCTGAAAAATGCAAGCATAAGTTCTCTAATTCAGTAGTCTTCTCTGCAGATATATCCCAAAGTAATAGCCTCTTCTGTGTTCACCACATAAATCAGTCTCCTCACTTTCAGGTTCCCTAGCTACATGTTGGCCTTTTATGGTGTAGATTCAGGGCTGTTAGCACTGTGAAGATGAAAATGAGGTATAAACTCATTAGAATTGCTGAATCCCAAAATGCTTGGCTCTGTGTATCAAATGAAAACATAGTGCAGGCACTCTGTCAGTGTTTGTTGATAATGGATTGCAACTGTGAAGGATTACTGGTAGGGACAAAGAAAACACAACAGCAATACAGACTGCCCTATCTCCAGTGGGTGTGTCTGATTAGACTTACAAAGTGTATAGAAGTAATTTTATCAAGGTTGGAAATGTAAGTAAGCAGCACACAATTCACAGGTTCTGTTTATTAACATCCAACATTTGTTGACAACTTTATATTATTGCCATTTAATATCCTCACACATTTTAAGGACAATGCTATAGAAAGCCTCACAGACTGCATGTCTCAGATTACTGGTCAGATAAGAGAAGAATGAACAACAAACACAGCAAGTTAAGACAGAGCTGCATTTTTGCAAGCAATAGTCATAAATGGTTGTGTGATAATTCAGTGGACTATGTCCAAAATTAATACATGCACAGATAACTGTTATGTGTTTTTTTTAGTACTGCAGATGAGGTTGCAGTTTGTTGTATGCAGAATGATTTCAGTTCCCTGCTGCAAAGCTGCTTGTGTGGCAAAGGCACCCTTAATGTGTTCTGAAGGTTCATTGGAGTGAGAGTTCATATTCAGACCTATGTAGAAATAGTTCATGTGTGCTAAGAAATATTTTGTAGTGTTTATGTCATGGAATGCTTTTCTTCATTTCAACTACCCCCCCCCCCACACCTTTTGTTTTTTGGCCAGTGTTTGCACGGTGCACAACTTAGCACAAACAAGGGAAATGAAGAAAATGAATGCCAGGTTTGCCTGTGCTTATCTCATTTGTGTGACTCTTAGCAGTGCACAAACCCAGACTAGTGGCCTACACAAGAAGCAGACAAAACACCTGCAGAAAACCTGCAGAAAGGGCATCTGTAAAAGTGCAAAGGTCGAAAACAATACATTGTTACAATTTTGCTTTCCGCCACATAACACTGTGCATTGCGTGATGGTTAGCAAGGTTCCCCAACACCTGCAGATAGCATGCAGACAGCCAATAATTGAAGACAAACACATTCAATTAATTCTGTTGGGCACTGTGCAAGCCTGCTAAGTGATGTTGCATGGTGGTTAACACAGAGAATTTATGAATGAGTAGGAATTTATGGAAATGTCATGTACTAGTCCTATGGAAGCAGATGTAAGTGTAGGGCTGGAGTACAGATGGTTCTGGGTTCTAGCACAGGGTTTGCAACCTATTACTACTGTCATGGTAGTGTAGTTATAGCAATGAAGTGTAAAATAGACAAGTGTTATTTCAACATTCTTGTGGCAACAGGTATAAGTGTAGGAATGCAACACACATGGTCCTGGATTCTAATACAGGGAATTCTAGGCATTTTTACTGTTGTTCAATTTACCATTATATTCACTCTCACTTATAACACTTTAGATAATAGAGCTGATATGAATTATATGTATGAGGGGGAAGACACCCTTATTGTGTTTTCAGATTTATGACTGAGAATATACTGTCTACTATATTTCTGTAAGTATAATTCTACTATGTGGACTTGGATGGCCATCACAATTAAATAAGACACATACAAAAATGGATCTGAATGCAAGACCCTTGTCAGGTCACACACATACACATGTAACACCTCAAACTATCAGCTGTATTTACGAATGATTTCTGACTGTGTCTGAGCAACACTTCTTCTGTGGCAAAGATTGAAAATCAACACAGTGAAAGAAAATGTTTTGTCCCTTATGCCTAGGTTTGAATCCCACACTTTAAAAATTAATTTTAGGCCATAATGGTGCAGCAGTTAGCATTGTCGCCTCACAGTAAGAGGTTCTCCGGTTGGATTCTCAGCTGGACTGCCTTCTGTGTGGAGTCTGCATGTCCTCCCTGCAGTCGAGTGACGTTTAAAGACATGCGTGGGTTTAATGCAATGCAATGCAATTCAGTGCAATGGGTGTGCCTTCTTTGAAGGTTGGGTGTTGGGCTGGCAACTCGGCACCGTAAAAATCCACTGCCACTCATTAGCGGACTGGAGTTCCGCTGTGGCGACCCCTAACCGGGAAAAGCTGAAAGACATTACTATAAAGCCAAAAACAAATTTGTCAGGTCATGACATTTATGCCCCCAGTGCATGTCTGCAAACTTAAATCACTTAACAATTACCTTCAAATTTTCAATATATATTTCCAAGCAACATCAAACTAGGTCAAGTGTCAGATTAACCTTCCTATTTCAGATATTTATTTCATTCCTTCCTGGCACCACTGGCCTCTGCTTACACCATGAAAACGTGGTTGGCATTGTTGCGCTGGTTAGTGCACTATGAATAAATGAGATAAGTGGAATTGGCGGGAAAGCATTAGTTTCCATTCCTCTAGGTCAGGTGTTAGACATGCCTGGAGTTAGTGGAGAAGCTGGCACAGAGGTGGGGTATCTAGGAGTCCAGCATATTTACTGGACTTCTGGTAAAGTTCCACAATCAAAGGTTTCTGCAGGGGTACTATTCTGTCTACCATTACAAGTCTGAGGCCTGGGGTAGTTTGAATCAGGCTGTATCCAATGCTACTGGCATCCTGTGCACTGGAGAACAGTGTAGACATCATTTTAATGAACTACACAGGAGCAAAAAGATACCCACAACCATTGGTTGACTGAATTTGAGACTGTGCACATCCCACAGCTGTGTAAGTATGATAATAAGAGAGTATTTGTAATACTTAGAAAGCTAACTATAGGCAAGACTGGTATGCATAATACTCTTCTGCTCTTTTCTGCCCTTTCCCCAGCTAATGCCAACATAGAGTTCAATAGATGTGCTCATGCTGCTTGAATGGCGAAACTGAGGGAAGCAATTGGTATGTATGCAGCACAGGAGAAGTATTATTGTAGCTTTAAAAGTTAAAGATGGATTTCTGTTTTTTTTTATACATTTGTAGCAAATTGAGCATGCATATCCTAACTGTAAAAGCAAGTATGCATGCATTGGTCTGTAGCACAAACCAACTTTAGGAGTCAAATATAAAACTGTAGTTAGAGGTTCTGGGTTCAAATACCATGAGTCACAACTATACAGTATGGCATTTAATAATATTTACATTAAATTAAACTCTATATAAGTGGCATAAATGCTCTGTTGTTAACTGTAATCTGTATAATTGGAACACGCATATCTGCAATATATGCACATTTCAAGGATTACTTTCAGCAATCTGTAGATATAGTGTGTATTTATTAGGATGTATAGTTAAATGTAATACTTGAGATAAAATAGTTGTATAATTGTGCTGTTGTATGTCACATATGATGATACTAATTTTATTTTTTTTTCTCTCACCCCAACCCTTATCTCTATTTTTTACTTTCTATTATGTGTCGTCAAAATGCTTCCATGTGATCCATGTGTACCAAATCACTAAATGCTACATACCACAGAGAGGTAGGCCAGCCCCAGTGGATCAGCCAGTCTCCAGTCCACCAGGTCCGGCACCGATGCCTAGCACATCTGTGACCCAACCTTGCAGCACTGCCTCTACTGCCCATGCACTGCCTGCACTCTCAGGTAGTACTGCCTTGGCAGCTGGTGCTGTGGTACCCTCCAGGAGCAGTGGTGGAGGAGGGGATTTCAACACCTGCTGGGAGATGCCGGTGTTGGTGCTTAGGGCCATGCACCACACCATTGGTTTATGCATATACTGGATGGAGAGGCTACTCTCCCTCATAGTACATAGGAGAAGAAAATGTCAAGCACTCCAGACACCAGCAGAGTAAGAGGACAGTGATGACAGTTCAGTGGGTGAGGACTCAATTTTCACTGTCTCCATGTTTGACAGGCATGAGCCTGTGTTGTCCCTCCCTCACCCCAGTCATGGTGTCCCTCAACCTTTTGCATCACTCACCTTCTCTGAGTCTTGTCTTGTTAGTTTGTATTTGCTTCCTCACCTACCCAACTTACCTGACCCAAAAATACCTACGTCCCTCACCCAGCATTCCTCTTTTACTGAATTAAAAAAATGGGTACCTGTTCCACAAAAAATATCATCCCATACTTAGCTCTCCATTTCACACACTTTTCTTCTTGACATAATTTCCCTTTATTCTTCCCCCTGTTTGCTTTGCATTTCACCACTTTCCTATGTACTTGATTTTAACACGTATAATCTGGTTAAAAAATACAATCACACACAACACACATAAGTACCAGAAAAAGAAATGGATCCCTTCACTTTTTGGCCTCTGTGTTTGCATGGAGTTTGGGATCATGCACAAATGCCAAGTGATGTTGAGCAGCTCTACAACGCTGCTGTTACCTCTGCACAGTGCCGCTTAACTCCGCTGCGCTACATCCAAACACAATAACATATGCTGAATGTACTATAAAGAATAATGTCATTGCATTATCACTGTTTATTTAAAAGTATTACATACACCTGGATTTAAACCCAGTTTCATCTGAGCTCAAAAAGAAATGTGTCAATGCATTTACACCTGCTGCCACAGAGTCAGCTAAGCAGCAGGTATGTTTCATAGGCTCAATACTAACTCTCAGACCTTTAGCAATGCGGCTCACATTTGTGCACTGCTTAACTATGCACAAACAGGGAAAGTAATAGAAATGTGTATCTTGCATATACAGTTTGCCAACCATTGTGCAATCCCGCTCCTCGCCACTGTGCTATGCAAAGTCAATATTACCATGCATAGTGCTGTTTACTGTCCATTTACTCCTTATGCCATGAAACTACATGTGGAAACATAGCAAATTGAAGGCCCTGTCTAACAATATGTCACATATTTACAATGCAGCAAAGTGTTGCATCTCCCGATGCACTGCAACCCTGGTGTCTCAGTACTTTTTTCACACATATATCAACTACACTACATAAATTAATATCAAATGTGTGATTTGCAGTGCACATCACTCTGGTAACATGCGGAACTAGAACTCTTCACAGTTGAATATGCCTATACATCCATCAACTGACCCTGGGAACTATTAACTCATAAGCCCAACCAGCCTTAGCTGTAAGGCTATGGAAATAATCTTATCCATAGGGACATAGGTGACCTTCAGTACTCTTGACCTGATCCATTTTGGTTTTGTCAGGGATAGAGCTTGCTTATTAAACATAGTGGACTTCTTTGATAATGTTACCAAAGCCCTGGATGAGGGAAAATAGGACATACTGCCTACAGTATTTAGCCAAGGCCTTTGAAACAATCCTCCATTCAGGTATCATAGAGAAAATCCCCCATCTGGGGATTAAACCATACATTACTAGATAGGTAGCCACCTGGCTCTCTGACAGAATGTACACTGTCAAAGTTGGGGAGTCAACCTCTACCAGTAGACCAGTTACCAGTAGAGTACCACAGTTATATATGATGGGCCCTCTACTGTTTGTAAACTATTTATCTGAGGTCCAGGTGAAGGTAGATGGCTTGTGGCTTACCAAGTTTGCAGATGACTGTCAACTGGGCACAATCATATAGAGTCCCCCAACAATGTTAATATATTACAGAAATGACTGACACAGACAGATGACTGGTGCCAAACTCACGGACTGAAACTTAACATAAAAAAATGCCTCACTGTCCCTTTGGCAAAGAAACACCCCTGCTAATTATGATAAACATAGCACCCCACTAAGCTCAAACTCAGTATTGTGAGACTTGGGAACACAGGTTGATAATCTAAACTTTAATCGCTATGTGAACATAATGGTAAGACACACATTCTACATTGTGCATCTCATAAATAAGGGCATCGCATTCAAGACCAGGGAGGTCATAGCTTCACTGTACTTGACCCTTATCAGACCCCGAAATGAGTACAATACTCCATTCAGTATGTACCTCACTGGACACCTAAAGCAACTGGAGAAAACACAGAGGTTTCTGACCAGGAGAAACCAGGGCCTTCAAAATATGACATACATGGAAAGACCGAAAGACCTGTCACTGTATTCCGTACCATACAGGCTAATATGTGACTTATGCCCAGCCTACAGAGCAGTCTCAGACCCTGCCCTACTGGAAATGCTAGGCATCTGCAAGTCAAATGGGACAAGAATGACTTGTTTCAGCGATCGATGCCTGGCCTACAGAGCAGTCTCAGACCCTGCCCTACTGGAAATGCTGAGCATCTGCAAATCAAATGGGGCAATAATGATTTGTTCCAGTGATCTCATCCTAGCCTGTGACATAAACAGAACATGCTGGAGAAACATAGATATATCTTCCAACAATTGCCACTCCTCTGTAAAAGGCTCCCACTGCATGTGAAGCAGTGCTCCTCAATGAACCTATTCAAGCACAACTTGTCACCTGGATGAGTGATTGTAAATTCACCCATGAGTGGCACCTATGTCCCTCATGGACAGGGACAATCAATGCTGATCACAAAATCTCTCTAACAGTGGCAATCTAACTATGCTCAATAAGGGTACTTGGGTTTTTACATGGCTAGGCTTGTAAAGGTCCTACTGCCATTAGCCTAGTAACCTCCTATGAACCTATGAAGCTGTGAACCTATGCAGGCCTCCCAATATTTTTTCTTCAACACATAATCCTGATGTCATCCACTATAATTTGTCCTGCAGCCTTGTAAAAGTCAAATGTGTGCTGTGGCACTTGCATAAAGTAATGAACTCTGTAATTTGTGTACATAGATAGGTAGGGGTTCTGTTCTTACTACAGTCAACTGTGTGTGTCTAGCGAGAAGAACATAAGTGTGTATCCTACATCTACCACTCCAGTCATATGAATTGACAGTATTTTGACACTTGCACATGCCTATACATCCATTACATGTAGGCCTCCCAACATTCTCTCTCCAACATGCACTGCTGATGTCAGCCACTAAAATTTGTCTGCAGCCTTGTAAAAGTCAGACTTGTGCTGTGGCGCTTGCT
>NC_056730.1:579486755-579529255 GCF_019279795.1 Protopterus annectens | reverse complement strand
CTCAATGATTGCACCTAGTATGCAAGAATCAGCAAATGTGGGAAATCAAAAGGCCGTAAACTTTAGCCTGACCTGTCAAGAAATAGATTCCAAACAGTAAAGGGCCAAGCACAGATCCCTGGGGTACGTCAATGGTGACACTTCTGCTAGCACAGGTTGATTCACCAACTTTCACAGTGTGTGTTCTGTCAATGGGCCAACTGGTTACCCATCTAGTAATGTAAGGGTTAATCCCCAGCTGGGAGAGTTTCTCAATGATACCTGCATGGGGGATTGTGTCCAAACCCTAGGCCAGATCAGGATAGCCAGTATGCACTGTCTTACCTTCATTCAGGCCTATCACACAGAATCAATGGACTATGATAACATCATAGACCACCTATCGCATGACTCAGCTCATACACCTTCCTGACACAGTTGAATACACACTTTAACACGCCTTCCACACAGACTATGTTTTTGTAGAAGTGTGTACATCAACACGCATCCATCTGAGTTGGGGGGGGTAGCACCCTATGCATGCATGTGTAAACACATCCTGGCTCTCCTTATCTATGAGGTAGACCAAGATGTCATCATGGACCTTTTACTAAATGGACATGAGTAATATCCCAGCTGTGTGCAACAGACCTGTGTGAGCTGTTAATGCTACATCATGTTTGTTACATGTTAGATCTCCTTAAAACGATCATCAGGGGCATGCATGACTACAACACTATCATCCTTTTAAAAATGATAAGCTAAGGCATTTGATGCAAATCCACACTGAGGTATTCACTCAGAACTGTCAGATGTGGCCATAAAAACCTATATCACCAAGTGGTGAGACCACTTTATCACATACATGGCATCGAAATATGTTGACATGTGTGAAGTGAACTATATCTCAGGTCCGGTGAACAGGTCCATATATCAGAGCTGTTTGCTAGGCCCTTTCCTGTCAATTATTTAAGTCTCAGACATAATGATATACATATCCTGTACCCAAACAGCTGTCTGAAGGGCTACAGTCTGTGGGCAATCACTGACTCCAGCTGTGATATTAATATAATACAGACAGTGCCACACAGATAAAATTGCATGTAAAAATGACCAAACCTGCTCAAAAAGGCAATTCACTGGATCCACACCATAAGCTCCATACCTCCACAGAAAATGAACGACCAAGGTACTTATGAACACACTTTATTCCAAGCACATGTAAAGTTAAGCGCTTTAGTCTCACTCAGTAAAATAGAGACTTCTTCAGAAATAAATTATTCTACCCATAAGCACCTCTTATATAATAGGTTCATAGGTTCATAGGCTCATAGGTAGGTACTGGCTTATGCCACCCAAGAAAGAAGTGATCCCCGGGGTGTATTTCCTATTTCCCATCTACTCATCAAGATTTTTCTTGAAGAGTGCTAATGAAGAACTTTGCTTGACATAGATGGGTAGCCTATTACAGAGTATGGGAAGTCTCTGGGGCAGAAATCTATCCCTCCAGCATGGCCTGTTTATTGTGGTGACAAGGTTTAGGTCCCTAGAGTGTGTAGCTTGGAAGAATTGGGATTTCTTCAGGTGTAGCATGTCCAACAGCTTAGGGTTTGACATAGCTTTATATGTTAGGCAGAGATCACCTCGGAGTAGGAGATATGCTACAGAGTAAAGCTGGTGTTTTTTGAGATGGTCAGTGTAGGGCATTTGTTTGAGGCCAGTAATCCTCTTTGTGAGGTACTTCTGTGGCCTTTCCAGCTGCTGCAGATGTATTGTGAGGTACTTTCCAAAAGGGGCATTGTACTCTATAATGGGTCTAATGAGTGTCGAGTAGAGGGGAACAATGACCTCTTTTTTCCTGGATGAGAACCCTTTTATGATGAGGTGTGCCACATAGAAGGACTTCCTGACTACTGTGGCGATGTGACTATCAAAGGAGAGACTACTGTCCACCTGAGTCCCAAGGTCTCTTATCACACATTCAGTATTAAGTAGATTGCTGCCTATGTGGTAGCTTATGGGTACAGAGTTTTTACCAAAGGGGATGACACTGCACTTTTTGGCATTGAGCTTGAGGCCATGGTTCTGACACCAGGCATCTGTCTCAGCGAGGCCCTTCTGTAGGATGTCCACACCATTTGGGGACTTGACTACGGCTCCTAGTTTGCAGTCATCTGCGATCTTCATTAGCCAGAGGCCTTCTGTGTTAGTCTGTACTTCAGAGAAGTAGATACCAAGCAGGAGAGGTCCCAGAACTGAACCCTGTGGTACTCCACTTGTCACTGGTTTGAGGTTAGATTTGGAGTCTGCAACTTTTACAGTGTGGGTTCTGTCAGGCAACGCATCTTGTGACGTAGGGATTTATACCTAGTTTAGTGAGTTTAGCTATAATTCCAGAATGGGGGATGGTGTCGAAAGCCTTGGCGAGGTCAAGATAGGCTGTGTGAACCACCTTACCCTCATCTACGGCTTTGGTGACTGCCTCAAAGAAGTCGATCAGGTTCAGGAGGCATAATCTCCCTTTTACAAACCCGAACTGGGTGGGAGGTTACCAATGTCTTTGTTTATGAGTTCCATGATGATACGTTCCATGGCCTTGCAGACAAGGCTCGTCAGGCTAATAGGGCGATAGTTCCCGGGATCAAGGGTGGCCCCCCCTCTTTGTGGAGTGGGATAACTGTTGCTTTGCACCATTCAGTGGGCACAAAGCCTGATGCGAGGCTATTATTGAACATAGTGTTTAGGTGGGGAGCCCATTCATTCTGAAGTTCATGTAAAACGCAGCCTGGGATGTTGTCCGGTCCCATGGATGCTGTGGTTTTGGCTTTAGAGAGTGCAGCTTTTACCTGCATAGTTGTGATTACAGGGACTCTGCATTCTTCTTGTATAGATATGGGCCCTTTAGGGGGTTGGGGGGGGGGTAAAGTTAGCACTGAACCTATCTACCAGGATGTTGGCAATATCAGTTGGTTCTGTAATTTTCGTGCCATTGTGCTGTAACTCAGAGCAGATCTGGGTGTTGCCATCAAGATTCTTGACATAGCTATATAATACTTTGTGGTTGTCCTTAGAATTAGTGGTGATTTTGTTTTCGTAGCTAGCTTTGGAGGATCTTATAAGGGATTGCAGCTTCTTACTGAGGCTGACCAGGGAGCTCCTCCACTCATGGGATTTTACTCTCTTTTACAACAGTTTCTCCATTCTGTTGTACAGTTTGTTTATGGCAGGGGACCACCAGATTGGCTTCCTTTTTTTGGAGGATAGCGTCTTGGTTCTGTTTGGGATAGCATGATCCATGCACTCGTGTAAGTGCTTATAGAGTGCATTTGTGTAGGATTCAGCAGTTGTAACTGTATTGTCCATCTGCATGGGTGTCATGAAGTTCACCACTTCTGTCTTAAGAAGCATGAAGTTGGCTTTGGAGAAATTTTTTACTGTGGTTTCCTTAATGGGGGGATGTGGATATCAAGGGTGATTAGCTTATGACCGGATCGGACCAACGAGGAGTTGACTTCAGGTGTGGAACACCGGTCACTCATGTTGGTAATGACTAGTTCTAGGATATTGTTGCCACTGGTGGGGGGTGTGGATAAATTGATCCAGGGCATTGGAGTTTATGAATTCCAGAAAGCATTGAGCTAAGGAGTTGGCACACAAGTAGTTTTCCAAGTTAATGGTGGGGTAGTTGAAGTCGCTCATTATTAGGGTGTTTGGTTGAACCCTAATATTTTCCAGTACATCAAGAAAAGAGGAGTGGGAATCCTGGGGCATGGTGGGGGATCTGTAGAAAGCTACAGTTTGGATTGCAGTTTTGCCCAGAGTTAGTTGCACTTGTATAACCTCGGATGCATTGTGTTGAGCAACTAGCCTGGAGGTGTGCATATCCTTAATGAATATGGACACCTCTGCCTTTGGTGTTTCGGTCCAGGTTACATGGCCGAAAAGTGTGGTATGAGTTATCGCCTAGTAGTGCAGGGGTGCTCTCTAGGGCCTTGAAACAGGTCTCAGTCACTGCACAGATATCGATGTTCTCCATTTTAAGGAGTGCCTCGAGTGAGTGCATTTTGAGATTTAGACTTCTAGCATTGAGTAGCATTACCCTCTGTTTTTGCTTGCCTGTTCCTGTTACAGTGGTGAATTTGTCATTTGAACCTTGTCTAAAAAAGGCACTATAGGGTCGGCAAGAGCCTTAGCCAGTATCCAGAATCCCAGGGGCGACAGGTGCAGGCCATCTCTGGCAAAGCATTGTGGTCTGTCAACCATGTCATCCCAAGCAGACAGATACTGGATCCCCTTAGAATGACACCAGAAGCTTAGCCAATTGTTGAAGTCAATCATTTTGTCCTTGTACTGTGCTATCATTCTGGGTGATGGCAGAATGCTACTCAGGGCTAGGGTCATACCTGCCTGGGCTACAAGATCGGAGAGCTCTTCCATGTCTCTTTTCATGTAGTCCAGGGAGGTACATCTCAGGTCATTCACACCAACACAGACAATGACAGAGTCATATTTGTACTTGTTGTGGAGTGACCTAAGTGTGTGGGTTAGGTGACAGGCAGCTGACAGTAACCTTCTCCTTGTTTAGCCTGGTGAGTAAGACATCAGTGTGCCTGACTATAGAGTCACCTATGACTAGTGTGTTGGGTACATTGTTTTGCCTTATTGGCTGTGGTTGAGTGGCACACTGAGTCTGTGGGCTATGTGTGATTTGCATTGTGTTGGGGGATAGAGGTTGCTTGCATTTCTGCTTTGGAGGTCTCTGTTGCTTAGACAAATTATTATTGACAGCCTCCAGGAATGTTTTTGTGTTACTATGTGTGGATGTATGGATTTTGGTGGTGTAGATTTAGTAAGACTATGGATGAGTGTGGTGTGGTGCAAATGTTTACCGTCTCCTCTTGACTGTCAAGTTCAGTCTTGGTTGGAGAGAGCTTTACCTCCGGTTTGACTAGATAAGTGTATCTCTCACAGGTTGTAGTGTTGGGTGGTAGGAGGAGAGGGTTGTCTGTGTACATGAGGCAATTTCTACTTTGCCTCAGGATGCCCAGATTCATCAGATAGACAGGAGAGAACACTGGGAGCTGACCCTTGGACATGCCTGAATAAAAAACTATTTACCTCTAGATAAGTGAGGAAAGTGAGTACAAGAGCTGCTTTTCTCTAAGCAAGTGAGAAAAGTAAGTACAAAAACTGTTTTCCTCTAGGTAATGAGGAAGGTTGAGTGCTATAGTAATTAGTAGCTTATTTAGTGCTTACAAGTTCTGAACAAGTGCTGAGCATAAATAAGTACATTTAAGTGCTAAAACTAAGAATCTGTATCTGCACTTGACGAGTTACAGGACAGAAACAAGTGCAAATTCAGACTTTCAAATCAGAAAGTTGAGAGAGATGGAAAAGATTGCCCAAATGGCCAATAACTACAAGTTCTGGGCCACAACCAGTCCTTATGTGGTAGACAGGTTACCTAGTGCTTACCACTCCCACTGATAAGCTAGAAGGCTTCCCTCCAACACAGAAAGGCGGGGGCTCAGAAGCTTACATACAGTCCTGGATACAGCAAATCTATATCTGGACTACATTAGTTACAGGAAAGGTAGGAAACAGGCTTATAGTATTTTTTTTTACAGAAAAGTAGCTAAAACAGCAGTAAAAACAATTCACATGCAGTGCAAGCTAGCACACTTGAGTATGTAGCAATATTAGACCAAACACAGTTTAAAAAATGCAATTAAATTAAAAAGGACTAAAAGCAAGTGCAGAAGGAATTTATTAGGTAGAATGTGGTAAAGAGATGGGACTGGGGGAGTGTCCCATATCAAATCTACAGTGGGGCGGGCGACTGCAAAAGCCACCAAATTTAAACTATGAGCCAGAAATAGGGAGGGTGGGTGGAACAAAACACTTTCAGCAGAGATCTGAAAAACTATAAGCAACAATTAACAGTACAAACTCTAAAACCAAAAAAATATACTTAGCTCTGTATATTTCCAGATATATTGAAAAGCAGTCACTCAGAACACAGTTCCAGCAATGAAAACACATAATGGATACCATTTGCACTCTAATTAATTAATTGAAAAATTGATGGGTTACAAATACAATAAACACAATTTTCTACACCACTACCTGAAGTTACTGCTTTTATACCTTAAAAAACACTGAATTTGTAAACATGTTTGTTGAAAAAATATAAAAAAGTAAATTATGAAAGCTTTAAAAATGCTATGTTACATCAAGAGCGCTCTCTTTTTTTTAATACAGTGGCCAAAGGAATGCACTCATTAATACCTGGCGGTGTAGTAGAATTTAGGTTTGTAATCCAGAAAAGTTCTCTTAACTCTAAATGGAGCTCCCACCACCCTCCTCTGGGATTTGGTAAAACCTGTTCCAAAATCTTGAATTTGAATTTGGTAAAATCCTGACACTGTAGAGAATGTTTATACAGTGAATTATTAACATTACCCCTTGATATTGCATAAAGATGTTCATAGATTCTTGTTTTGAGTTTTCTTTCTGTCTTACTTATGTAATAACTGCCACAGGTCTGACAAATTCAAATGTACACTATACCCTTAGTGTTGCAATTTCCTTTCATCAAGTTGACCTTATAACCATTTTCCTTTAATATTATATTTTTGGACTCTAGTTTGTAAGGGCATTGCCTGCACGTCCCACACTTAGTAGTACCTTTGTCAAATAAAGAAATAAGTTTGACAGGGTGTTCAAATATTGATTTTAAGTTTCTCCTCATCTTGTATGCAAAATTCGGCACATTCCCAAGAATTTTTAGGACGTCAGGGTTACCCTTAAAAATTATCCAATTTCTAGTTATAATTGTTCACACTTCCTTTTCCCCTACACCAAATAGTATTACCATACTGTCACAATGTTGACAATTGTTCTTTACCTTGTTTATAATACCACCAAGATTCATTTCCCCTAATAGAGGTTTAAATTTGATTCTCCACCCATCCAAAATCTGAGCCCTAATGGGTTCAAGTGCATTTTTAAGGTAACCTCTGTTTTTAAACATATTTGTAATAATATCCATCTCTTTGTGAAAACTTGTGGTTTCCAAGCACATACGTGCTGCCCGAACAAGTTGCCCTTTAAAAATGTTATGCTTAGTGAATTTGGGGTGACAGCTATTGTAATCAAGATAATCATTTGAAATTGTGTGTTTCCTAAATATCTTTGAACTAAAGACACCTAGTGTCTGGTTTTTGGAAATTTCTACATCCAAGTAGTTGATGGATGTGTCAGAAGTTGTGGAAGTGAATTTAAAAATATGACTATAGACTATTGAGATACTCTACAAACACTACTGGTTGGTTGTCGAGACTCCTTCCATATGATAAACACATCATCCAGAAAACGTAGATATGTGAACCATTTTGAAGGGAATTCAGATTTAAAAACATATTTACCTTCCCATGCATATAGGACAATATTGACATACAGTGGGGCACAACTTGCCTCCATTGCCACACCTTTCAATTGTTTGTAGTATTCTCCTTCAAAAGTAAAAAAAAAATTTAACACTAAACTTCATCCCCATCATGATGAAATTAAGCAATGTTTCATTAAAATTTTGTAAGGTCCTTGCTGCCTCGTAAAATAATTCAAGGCCCTCCTCATGTGGAATGGATGTAAATAGGTCCACCACATCAACTGTAGAAAGACAACAGTCACTTGAATACCACATCTGGTTAATTTTAGTCAAACAAATCCCAGGAATCCTTTAACAAACAGTGTACTCGGTCAAGTACCCCTTTAAACAATCTATCAATAAAAACACCCAGAGGGTGTGTTGGGCTCCCCTTAGCTGAAATGATAATCTTAAATGGTGGTTCTTCCAAATTCTTATGAATTTTCAGTATTCTGAATGCCACTGAAAATGGATGTTCTACTTTAAGAAAATTAAAAAGTTCTTCAGAGATAACCTCTTGCATGAGTGCATCCTCAATGAGAAAATATATTTTTTGTAAGCAATGAAGACCTTATTTCTTGAAGAAATTTGGTATTTTGACTCATCAGCAACTAGTTGGAAAGGGACTTTGCATAATCTAGTTTGTCAAAAATAACAATTCCACCACCCTTGTCAGGCTTTATGATCCTGATGGTATCATTACTTCTTAAGTTTTACATTAAATCATATTCATTTATTGTTAAATTAAATGTTTTTTTATTCTTGGTATGGTGTTTATTAACAAGTGTTGATTGCAGCTCTGCTGCACACACCTTCTCAAATGCCTGGATCATAGGATGTGGGGGGATTGAAATAACTCTTCCTTTTTAGTTTTTTTATTAGTTATGTGGATACCTCCATCAGCAGTTTGTTCTTTGAACATTAATTTAAAATTCAACTTCCGTGTGAATAACTTGAGTTCTATGATAGTATCCACTGCACTTACCTTAACTGAGGGTACAAGTTTAAAACCTTTAGTAAATAATGTAAAGAAAGTATTGTCAATATCTAGAGAGGTATAATTAAAAATGTTAAAACCACAATGTGAATTAAAAATTCCATTATTGTCCACTAAAATACGATTGTCATTGGAAGGGCGGGCCAAAATTTGTTTCATCAACTAATGCCTCCATGCTGACCTCCTCTCCCTGCCCCTTTATAAGTTGTGTGCTGATGCTGTGATAAAAAATTATGCTATCTGTTTTTGTTGTAAAGCTGTTCAGATCTCCTGAGGGGTGGGAAATCAGAATCATATTAATTTCTATTATTAATATTAAAGTCCTGTTGAAAATTTTCTCTAGTGCCTGAATACACCCCCTCTTCCCTCTCTTTAACACTAAGGTCTGAAACTGTATGATCATCCTGATTCATGTGGTAATAAGACTTGGGAAAGGGGTATACTCTTTTGTTAAAATAATCTTGATTGTCTCTTTTTAACTTGTATTCCTTACATTTTAAATTAATAGAAACATTCTCTTCTACCTTAGTAAAAATGTTTTCATAGTTTGTAGTATTGTGTTCATCAACAAATCATTAGTAATGTCATCATTCAACTTTTCAAGTTCGTTACATAATACAGAAATATGTTTATCATTACATTTTATAATAAAATGCATTAAATGAAAGCCAAAACTGTCAAATAAAGTTGTCAGTTCATTAACCTCACAATCATCCATTGAAAATCCATTAGGGAACTTATACAATCTGAGCCTCTTGGGTACTCGTTTATTTTTAAGACTTTCATTCAAAAAGATTTTGTCGCACTGTATATTCCTTACCTTGAAAAGTTTCTGTTCCAACTCCTTCATTTTCTTTTCCAAGGTTTTCGGCAGATGGTGCAATGTAGGACTGATGTTTTGTCCAGGAAAGGGGATATTCCTATATATCCACTCTCTAAAGTTAAAATTATTCATTGCTGTATGGTTCAGTACTGTCAAATTGTTGTTTATTAATATCCTGTTGCAAAACGGTCCTGATAAACCACTAGCCCTATTAGGATTGCTAATACTAAATTCACCCTGGTTTAATAGTCTCGTGTGCTCTGGATGCACTTCTAAGCGCATGCCCCTCCTTTTCACTGCCTCATTGCATTGTGGATCTCATAGTCCATCTATCTTCCTGTCCAAAGCTGCCACTTGCTGGGAAAGCATGGTGACTATTTGTGAAATGTTAGAGTTAAGAGAACTTTTCTGGATTATAAACCTAAATTCTACTATACCGCCAGGTATTAATGAGTGCATTCCTTTGGCCCCTGAGTTAAAAAAGAGAGCTCTTGATGTAACATAGCATTTTTAAAGCTTAAATAATTTACTTTTTTTTATATTTTTCAACAAACATGTTTACAAATTCAATGTTTTTAAGGTATAAAAGCAGTCAGTTCAGGTAGTGGTGTAGATAATTTTGTTTATTGGATTTGTAACCCATCAATTGTTCAATTAATTAATTAGAGTGCAAATGGTATCCATTATATAAGAGGTGCTTATGGGTAGAATCATTTATTTCTGAAGAACTCTCTATTTTACTGAGTGAGACTAAAGAGCTTAACTTTACATGTGTTTGGAATAAAGTGTGTTCATAAGTACCTTGGTAGTTCTTTTTCTGTGGAGGTATGGAACTTATGGTGCGGATTCAGTGAATTGCCTTTTTAAGCTGGTTTTGGTCGATAATACTGCCAGTATCAACACACATCAACGTTTGCTGCAACAGCCATGACAACACCTGCAATGGCACAGAAAGATGGGGGGATTTGTTACATCTGGAAAACAAACACACAACCCAAGTATAATGTAGACATCACACCCTATAATCAGACCAATACATATGTGATCTGTGTCCTGGGGTAGATGGTATGTGGAACATCCACCAGCATGTGGCCACAGTGCTGACTACTCCCTTGTATGTAACACAGCTACTGAGTATGTGAAGGACATCCACATCACAGGACATAATACCTCCTTAGTTCACAGCCTTCATCACACCAATAATGGAGTACAATGCATCCTTCTTTATGTACCTCACATCTTCCAGTGATGTGTAACTGATGTGTACCACCTTTGCCACAATGAGCTGTCACACATCTTATTGGCCATACCCAGGTATTCTTTTTGTGGCATAAACATTACTGCTGATAGTGCAGAAACCCTTTCAAGTTGTTATACCAGATGCATGTGTGATACCTGTTCTGATGATGCACACAGAACATACATAGCTGTTTGACAACATTGATGACATGGGTAAAATCTGTGACAGTGTGGATTGTGATATATATATATATATATATATATATATATATATATGTGTGTGTGTGTGTATGTGTGTGTGTAGGGCTAGTGGTTTATCAGGACCATTTTGCAACAGGATATTAATAAACAACAATTTGACAGTACTGAACCATACAGCAATGAATAATTTTAACTTTAGAGAGTGGATATATAGGAACATCCCCTTTCCTGGACAAAACATCAGTCCTACATTGCACCATCTGCCGAAAACCTTGGAAAAGAAAATGAAGGAGTTGGAACAGAAACTTTTCAAGGTAGGGAATATACAGTGCGACAACATCTTTTTGAATGAAAGTCTTAAAAATAAACGAGTACCCAAGAGGCTCAGATTGTATAAGTTCCCTAATGGATGTTCAATGGATGATTGTGAGGTTAATGAACTGACAACTTTATTTGACAGTTTTGGCTTTCATTTAATGCATGTGTGTGTGTGTGTGTGTGTGTGTGTGTGTGTGTGTGTGTGTGTGTGTGTGTGAGAGTGTGTGTCTGCTATGCACACCAAGCAACCAGCCTGTATTGATCATAATGTCACATACAGGTATAACAGTGTCCCTCATAACACCTTAAGCAGATGTTACAGTGTCAGGACAGTGCGCGTGAGTACTCTCATAGAGTGCAGACATGTCATAATAGCTTTACAAGTGTGTTTGTGCAGAACCATCTCTGATCACTCTAAATCACATGTGTTATGCCAAAGAATTTGGATTACAAAAGGGCCCATCTCTATACTGGAAGAATGCAAAGTTCCTGTAATCACTGCTTCACAGGTAAAAACCACACTCTCCAAAGCCAAGAACACAGCATCCATGGGACCTGACAACATCCCAGGCTGCGTTCTACATGAACTACAGAATGAACTGGCACCCCACCTAAGTACCATGTTCACTCATAGCTTCACCTCAAGCTTTGTGCCCACTGAATGGCACACAGCGATGGTTATCCCACTCCACAAAAGGGGAGCCACCACGGACCCCGGGAACTACCACCCCATTAGCCTGATGAGCCTGGTCTGCAAGACCATGGAACGTATCATCATGGAATTTATAAACAAAGACATTGGTAATTTCCAAACTCTGGACCCCATGCAGTTCAGGTTTGTAAAAGGCAGATCATGTCTCCTAAACCTGATAGACTTCTTTGAAGCAGTCACCAAAGCCAAAGATGAGGGTAAGGTGGTTCACACAGCCTATCTAGATCTTGCCAAGGCTTTTGACACCATCCCCCACTCTGGAATTATAGATAAACTCACTAAACTAGGTATAAATCCCTATGTCACGAGATGGGTTGCCAAATGGCTCACTGACAGAACCCACACTGTGAAAGTAGCAGACTCCAAATCCAACTTCAGACCAGTGACAATTGGTGTACCACAGGGTTCAGTCATGGGTCTTCTCCTGTTTGGTATCTACTTCTCTGAAGTACAGGCTAACACAGAAGGTCTTTGGCTAACAAAGTTCGCAGATGACTGCAAACTAGGACCCATAATCGAAACTTCTAACGATGTGGACATCCTACAAAAGGGCCTCACTGAGACAGATGCCTAGTGTCAAAGCCATGGCCTCAAGCTCAATGCCAAAAAGTGCATTGTCATCCCTTTTGGTAAAAACTCTGTACCCATGAACTACCACATAGGCGGTAGTCTACTTAACACTGAAAGTATGATAAGAGACCTTGGGACACAGGTGGACAGTAGTCTCTCCTTTGATAATCACATCACCACAGTAGTCAGGAAATCCTTCTATGTGGCACACCTCATCACAAAAGGTTTCTCATCCAGGAAAAAAGAGGTCATTGTTCCCCTCTACTCGTCACTCATTAGACCCATTATAGAGTACAATGCCCCTTTTGGTATGTACCTCACAAGACATCTACAACAATTGGAAAGGCTACAGAAATACCTCACAAAGAGGATTACTGGCCTCAAACAGATGCCCTACACAGACCGTCTTGAAAAACTTCAGCTTTACTCCGTTGCATATTGCCTACTCAGAGGCAATCTCTGCCTAACATACAAAGCTATGTCAAACCCAGAGCTGTTGGACATGCTCCACTTAAAGAAATACAAATCCCTCTGAGCTACACGCTCTAGGGACCTAAACCTTGTCACCACAATAAACAGAACATGCTGTAGGGATAGATTCCTGTCCCAGAGACTTCCCATACTCTGGAACAAACTAGCTATCTATATCAAACAAAGCTCCTCATTAGCACTCTTCAAGAAAAATCTTGATGATTGGATGGGAAATGGGAAATTCACCCCGGGGATCACTTTTGTGGCTCTGCTCGACAGAGACACAGGAAAATAGTTTTCTTGGGTGGCGAAAGCCAGGATACCTTTTTGGCTAGGCTTATTTAGGCCCTAGGGTCAGTAACCTAGTACCTACCTATGAACCTATGAACTGATGGTATTATTCTGATATTGTCCATGATTGTGCATACTTTTTTAATATTGTCTGTGACATCCCCACTCTGGGCCAGTAATCAAGGAGCCTAAATCATCCTCACCACTGACACTGAAGAAGGACGTTCACTTGGAGCAAAAATGGATACACCCAGTATTTCCTGATGCAGCTCTCTGCATTAAGCACAATTTCCCTTAAGAGCACACGGGGAACACACTCAGTCTGGGGACTGGTTTCTCTTTCTTTCTTCAGATCTCCAATATGACTTCCCACTGGCACAGCTGTAGAGTTGAGTTCTCAGCTGAGTGTCCAAGCCAAGTCCTCCACCAATCTCTCTGTGAGACCAGTGCTTCATGTCCCTGCTCCCAGTAGCTGACACACACACACACACACACACACACACACACACACACACACACACACACACACACACACACACACACACACACACAAACTCTCTTTGAGATTTGATTTACACACATACACACACACACACACACACACACACACACACACACACACACACACACACACACACACACACACACACACACCTGGGAAAGGCTGGCACAAATTTACTAGATATGCCCTCTTCTGCCCAGACTATAAGGTGGTTACTGCCACCAGATACTCCAAAGCCAGCTGCTCCAAGGCTGTTATAAGGGTACCCAGTTATACTGAGTGAAATTAATATTAATCCAAATGATAGTGTTTGGCCAATGCAGTAAGGATTTCAGGAGTGACCACAGAGTCACCAAATAGATAGGAGTACTCTCAAAGGTTAAATATTCTCTAAAAGACCAGTCACAATGAACAGTTTAAATACATTTAATAATAAGTAATAAAAGAACATGAAAATGTGGAATATCTATTTACAATAAACATCAGAGTATGAATCACAGGAAATATTAAAATAACACAGACAAATAGATTCACACATATACAGAAAAACAGTACTTAACTAATGTCACTATATTTTCCTGACTGATCTAAAGAATTACTATTCACTGGTTTACTTACTAGAGCAAGGCAAGATGAAGTAGATGAGGGATCCTTCTATATTAAGTTTCAAGAAATAGACTGGCTTGAGACTTCAGCCTCACGTAGTATTAAAATATAATTTTAGTGATGGATTACAGAATGACATCACATACATCTGGTTATCTGACTTCTGGTTCCCATGCTACCCTCTTGGCTAGACGCTACCAGGATTTAGCACATATGTGTTAATAATACACACACATAGAGCTTGCTAAGATCTGTTGCAGCTTCTGAAAGTTATAAATCAACTTCAAACCTCCACCCTTCCAGAATAGCAATTAGTTCACCACAAAGACAATATATAAAGCTTCCTAGTACAGACTTTTTGTCTCTGGCTGCATTGAGAACTGTAAGATACAATCTTTATAGCCTAAACCAGGTAATTTAATTTCAAACTATTTTCAAAGTTAGCTGGACTGAGACTAGCCCCTTCTCTTCCAGTATCCTTTGTTACAGTATATACATTTCAACAGTTACAATAATGCATATATATTTCTTCCTCTGTCTAACAGGACATACTGTTGATATATTTTAACACAAGCAACTTTACAAATACATTTTCAAAACAAGCATGTCTACAAATCAGTTTGATAATCAAATAACATCTACTTCTTTACTAAAGTCCAGCTAGCTGTGCTGGCATATGTTACACATCCACTGCCCTACTTCTCCAGGCATAGCTGGCAATACCTCACATCATCACATTGTCCATGAGCCTTTACCTGTGTTCCACTTGCCGGAGACCTCTGCTAAGATTACACTCATAGTCAGGAAAATCAGTTTGCACAGCTTAACAAAATGCACCCTACTCTAGTTGTATATAACATCCCTGATAGATGTTCTCTGCAATGTTCAGGTAAGGATGCCTGTCTCACACAGACATCTTCCCCATTGTTATGTCACCTTGTGTGACAGTCACATAATACATATTTTCACTGTGCAGTCCCTACTGTACCATACTCATATGTGCTTGGTGTTGCTGCTACAACTATCTTTCATTGACATGCCCTTATCTGCTGTACATTAGGTTGTTTCACTTCTTCTCTTTCCCTATCTTTATTCCTACGATTCATCTATGTGTCCCTATTCAATACACACACTTCTCCTAAGTGTTTATTTTACATGAGAGTCCATGTACCTTTACAGATCATTTACACAACATCGGTACAGAATGCCAGGAATGGGATTTCACAATACTCTCCAGTGTATACACTGTCCTGTACAGTGTTTGGACCATATACATATTATACCTCTCAAGTGTCCAGATTTTTGCCTTATATCTTTTGATCTGTTCCTTATAAAATTTGTGGTTTTCTGCTATATCACTGGGATGATCTCAGAAATGATGTCACTAAATAATTACATACATTTGGGTTTCAGACTTCAAATCCTTCAGAAAATGTATCTTAACACAAACTTTGTTATTCTAGCACATTTCTAAGTTTAAATGTGCACATATGTAGAATCTGTCCCTATTTCTGGGTCATTGTCCCTCATTATGGGTTTGGCCAGATTTCTGGTGATCATTGTGGCATTCTGCGCAAACACGCTAACTGACTGTGCTCTGATGTAAACAGGATTGCTATCCATGTTGCTTTACATGGTTTCCTGCCTGGCAACACTTTTGCCAGCCACAAAACTACATTTATGTTTAAACATGCTGCACAGCATGAATATATAATTATCACTGCTGTTCACCGCATATCACTCTGCATGCATTGAACGTTTACTGAATCCCAAGGACAGATCTTTTTTGCTTGTGATGCAATTTCCTGATTGGTTGCAATTGTAATATTTAAAATACTTTATTTTACTTTTTTGTTATTGTTTTGTTAAGTTTATGTTCTAAGGGCTTAAGTTAAGTGAGCATAGTTGTTTTTAAGGGACTTGAGTGTATATTTTTTATTTATGCAGTTAAAGGTTGCATTTTTTCCTTTCGTGTGTGAATTGTTTTGAGTTAGTATGATTTGTTATGTGGTTAGCTTGTGCATACTAGTTTTTTATTGTACAAACTTGTTGTACATCTTGGCTATAGGTGATTAAGCATCTTAGTCCTGCTGCCTCTCTTTGGAATCTCTCAGGAATCTTTTCCTGTGCAACTTGATGTCTATGTAAATAGGGTTTACCTCTCTTCTCTCTCTCATCTTTTTGATCTTACTAGGTTCTCTCATAATGTCATTCATATACCATTTTTTTTGGATCTTCTGATCTTAATAAAGCAACAATGTCCATAAAAAAGCACAGATCAATGAGAAGGGAAAGGAAAAGAAGAAATGATTGACTTAATGACAGATTTGGATGTTAGTGGTGACTCTTTAATTGCAAATCTGTCCAAATACTCATTGAATAAATTTCAGGTTAATATTCTCAATAAAGGGCTTTCTTACATTCCAGCTCTGAATTTGAGGCTCCGTGAGTTTGTATTAAATATTAAACATTTTGTCAGGAATATAATGCTCAAATGTATATTCAAAGACAGCAAGGAAGCAAATGTGAATTTATTTAGAAAACCAAATTTATTTGCCCCTACATTGAACCATGTGGTGGAGACCTTTTTTAAAGTATGTGAAAAGGAAGTTGCCATATTATATAATAACAATAATAATCATGTTTTTTACAATATGGACAGACATGAGAGACAAGCATGACAAGACCTTATGGACAACAATGACATCATAATAAGGCTAGCGAATAAAGGAGGAGAGATTGTACCAATGGAAAAGTCCGTTTATGAATAGAAGATGTATGGACTATTAAGTGATACCAAAACTTACATGAAACTTTGGAAATTTGAATTGAATGCTATAATATGAAAGATGGAAGAACATCTTTGTCACCTGCTGATTACATATGTAATAAGTCAGGAATTATATGAATATCTCCAGGTGAAAGATCCAATGATTCCTTCCAACAACGGACTTCCAAAGATACACAAGGATAGTAAAAAAACACTGATGTGTCCCATTGTTGCAGGAAGTGGTTGGATCACAGATCCTTCATCCACTTTTATTGAATATAAATTGAAGAATGCACTTTATAGGGCTACTACTGTACTGAAGGATACTGAAGAGTTCCTATGTCCGCTTTCTACATTCATTCAAACCTTTAATAAAGATGCAGAATTTCTAATGGTTGCTATGGATGTGATAAACTTATTCACCATTATTCCTAATGAGTATGGAATTAATGCTATATGAAAATTTATAACTGTGAAAACTATATATGAGAGGAAAGAAGTCCAACAAATTTGTATGCTGCTTGAACTAGTGCTGCAAAATAATCTCTTGGGTTTTAATAGTGACTATTACTTACAAAAATGGGGAGTAGCAATGGGTACCCCCTATGCAAATAGTTATCCAAACATTGTTCTGGCTCAATGGGAAGAGGTCTTTGTGTTCAATGACCTCAATATGTGGTTACAATATATTCCATTTTATGAGAGATTTGTTGGATGACATATTTTTTCTTTGGACAGATGAAGCCAAACTATCAGGATTTGTTAGCTATTTTACGAACACTACATCGTTTCTGAAATTTGAGGTTAATACCTCAAGAGAAAAAGAAAACTTTCTTGATGTTACATTGATAAGAAGAGATGATGGGATGATAGACAAGCAGATGTTTTGCAAACAATGTTGGAAAAATCATCTCCTTCATTGTAATAGTATGTATCCAAGGCACATATTTTCTCAGGTTAATAAGAGGACAATTCCTTCATATCTCTCGATTATGTACCAGTAATTCTACTTTTGAACTTGAATCTCAAAGGCTGATAGAAAGTCTGCAAAGGAGAGGTTATAAGATGAATGACATTATGAGAGAAGCTAGTGAGATCAAGAAGATGAGAGAGAAAAGAGGCAAACCCTATTTACATAGACATCAAGTTGCACAGGAAAGGATCCCTGAGAGATACCAAAGAGAGCCAGCAGGACTAATACACTTAATCACCTATAGCCAAGATATACAACAAGTTTGTACAATAATAAAAAACAACTGGAAAATCCTAACATCTGATGAAGAAGTTAGACATATAGTAGGAGAAGTCCCAAGATTTAGTTTTAAGAATAAAAATAATCTGAAACACCTCTTATGTTGGGATTGTGATATAAAACAGATGAATGCTTATAATGGAAGGAAGGCAATGTTCAAATGTGGAAGATGTAAAGCATGTGATTTTATAGACACGAGCAACAAATTCCAGCATCCAATTATGAAGAGAGAATTTTTAACTTAACACCCTTGCAGACTGCAACACTACAAATGTAGTCTATGTTGCTAACTGCAGAGTATGCACAAGCTTCTACATAGGAAAAATGAACTACCCCTTCAAAGTTAGGATTCTAAAACATATAAGCAATATTAGACTTAAACATAAACATAAAGAGAATGCTTTATCTCAATAGATTCTAAACTATCCGGGACATTATTTTCAATTTATGGTTATAGAAGTCTTAGTTTCAACTTCCAGAAGGAGTAATCTGCTAAAATAAACTGAGTTTGCTAAGAGTCAATGGATTGCTGACTTACAAGCTGACAAAACACCAGGATTAAATGGTGTGTTTCCTTTAAAACACTCATTAGTAGGGTGGAAACTGAAGAAAGCCCCTGTAGTTTTATCAATGAAGGAGGAAACTGATTGGTTGACTTTTTCCTTTTAAAAGTGTGTTTTGTGAATGACTTTTTATATGATCTGAAGAAGGCAGTTGCCAAAAGCACTTATTTGCAGTTCCACGTATATTTTATGTAATTTTATTGTTATTTGAGTATTAAAGCTGTTCGTGGTTATTTTAGAGCTACTTTTCTTGTGGTGATATAGCTGCTATTAAAGTCATTCGTGTTTTATTTTAAGAGCTTCCTTCTCTGTGGTGGCATAGCTTGGTTGCTGTTGCTTGTATTTGATCGATCACCTTTGTTTTAGTAAGTCACTGTGACCTTTTTCTATCAGTACTTCTAGAATACCTACAGGCATGACAATAGCTGTAACACACAGCGTGGGACGCCAGGACAGTCGATGGATAGCTGCTTATGTAGGACATCTAATGCTGTGCTGCTGTGTGATCCACTTTTGGGGGTGTTTTGTTGATTATATTCTAATACAAAATCATGAAATGTCAGTCCTGATGTGAAGAAATAGTTCCATCCTTTCTTGTATTAGGGTGACAGCATCTTACTGTGTCATTACCAAAGTCATCAAACCTGCATTCCCTAGAATATACTAATATCCTAATATGAATGTAATACCATCTGAAGTTGAATATCCAGCACCCTGCAACATATTAAGTGGCAGGTGTCACACTAACTGAGCATGATTCATAGACCTTAATAGCAGAATTATAATCACAAGTTCCCCTGACTTCCAAGGACTTCACCAATCTTGCTCTCAGCCTAGTACCTTCCAGCTGTATTTTACACACAAGTGAAACAGACAAAATAATTTTGCATATATATATATATATATATATATATATATATATATATATATATATGGTTTACCTATAAATAGTCGCATGATGTATGTGCGAACGACATATGTCCGAACAGTAATAACTACACACTCAAAAAAGCGATGTACAACCCCATGAACACACACTATCGAACTTATCTGCATACCACATCTAGCACCTAAATGCACCGGAATTCCTTATCGCTCTGGAACCAGGAACAAGTGCTACCATGGGGCCCATGGGGGGTGCAGGTCCAGTATTTGGTTGGGTGGCATCGAATTTCGACGTGTCAACTGCCAACAGTCAGAATAGCAGACGTTTCATCCCTCGACATTGTTTCTCGCTATTCCGAACATTCAACATGTTAGTGTTCATTTTTGTCAAGATAAACCTATATATATATATATATATATTTTTTTTTATTTCTCCAAATCTTTTGGATTTCTAATATCATGATGGGAATGGACCCTGTTCCTAAGTCAAAGTACAATTAAAGTTCATGAAATTAGTATTGTTTCACTCTTTGATGTCAACCAAAACTGCTCTTCACAGCACCCACAATGTGCCCAGTAATGACTCCTTATGCAATTCGTACAGAGTTACTTGTATTGGTAGCATATCTAAATATGATTGTAGACTCTTTTTTATAAGACCTGTTGCTCCTACTACTATTGGAACTATCTGGGTATCTTTCTTCCACATTGCTCTTGTTTCTGCTTGCAAATCCTGATATTTTATGACTTTGTGTCTCTCTGTACACAGGACACTCTAGTCACTGTATGTGGGGATTTCAATGATCAATGTTACTTTTGTCTTCTTTTCTTGGACCACTATATCTGGTTTTCTTTTGAAGTGTTGGTGATGGATGATCCCATGTGATGTAGACTTCATTATTTTTATGATGCTTTATGGCTCATGTTTCCAGTCTTTTTCAGCCACTTCAGTATCATAATGGTTACACAATCCCCAGTGCAACAGTCTTGCCACATTATTATGCCATTCAGTATACAGTTCTTCTGCCATTAGTATGTTGCAATCAACAACGAGGTGTGCAACTGTTTCCAGTTCTGTTTTACAAAACCTACATTTGCCTGTTTCTCCCACATGTTCAATGGACTTTGTAAATCAATATGTATGCAGCCCACTATCTTGGGCCACCAGTATTAACTTTTCATCTCTTGGTTTGAATTAGTTTCTCCTTAACCATTTCTGCATTCATTCCTTATCAACATGAGGTTCTTCCAGAAGTTTTCTATATTTGGAACTATGTTTATGCATTTTCCACATTTTTTGCCTTCTCATCTGGTCCTTTACCTTATACTTTTTCTTTTATTAGGCACATTCAGTTGCTGCCTGATTTTTATCTACTTCTGGTTTGATTTCCATTCCTGCTTGATGCCGATATGCTTCTGCTAGATTAAGCAGAGAAGTCATCTTAGATTTATTCTCCTCATGCTTCAAAACTTTCACTACATTTGGGTCTTATTAGGTCAGCAGATATGTGTGGAGTCACACGATTGCAGATCTGTACATGTAATCAATTTCAAGGAGGTCTGTCCCCCCTTCGGAGCGGGGAATACATAATCTTGGTATGCACTGATTTTTATAAACCATTTGGTGAGCGTGAAACATACTTCTTGTTTTCTTATCTAATCTATCCAACATGTTTTGGAGCCAGTCAGTCACTCCAAATCTGTAAGTTAGGACAGGAAGAGCAATTTGGTTTATAGTTTGGATTTTGTTCCTAGATGTCAATGCTGTTTTCAGGATTAATTTAAAATTCTAAAGTCTTCTAAAGTATTCCTTGCTAAGTTTTATTTATATTTGTTCATGTTTTATTGTTAATCTTTCATCAATTCCCAAATATGTATACACTCCCTCTTGCTCAAATTCTTTTATATCACATTCTTGTCCCAAACTGATGTTTTCTTGGTGCAGCAGTTTTCCTGCTTTAAAGGTTGCTTTTGCACATTTGTCAAGACCAAATTACATTCTTATACCATCTGAAAAAGTTTTGACAACTTTCATTTGTACTTTCAGTTTCTCATCTGATGAGCTATACAGTTTTAAATCATTGGCAAAGAGAAGATGAGAAGTCTTTATACTTTGTTGTTTTCTAGCAGCCAAATTATAGCCATGGCCTAAGCTGTTAAGTAGACAGCTTAATGGGTTAAGGGCAAGGGAGAATAGCAGCGGTGACAGAAAGTCACCCTGGAATATCCCCTTTGAATTTTTATCCCTGGGATAATAATCTGTCCTTTACCATGGCTTAATTGCAAAGTGGTCTGCCACTGTTTCATGGTCACTGTAATATATTCGATCATTGTAGAATGCATCTTATACATTTCCAAGCACTCTTTTATCCACGAATGTGGGATACTATCAAATGCCTTTTTGTAGTCAGTCCATGCCATACTTAGATTCTTCCCCTTTTTACAGTTCTCCACTATGACTTTATTTAAAAACAAATGATCCTTTGTTCCATGTGACTTTCTTTTATTGCCCTTTTGTTCTACTGCCATAATTGAGTTTTCTTCTCGATGGCTATAAACTCTGTCAGCATCAGTTCCTGTAAACATCATCGGGAGGCAAGTTATTGGTCTATAATTTTTAGGGCAGCTTACAGGTTCACTCTTAAGTAGGAGCATTGTTTTTCCTGTTGTTAGTCAGGTTGGTTTCTGTTCAGGGTGTGCATATAAATAGTTCTTACTCATGGCTAAATCTTCATGCAAAGACGTTAATACTTTTAACCAAAAGTTAGGTACTGCATCTGGCCTGGCGTTTTCCAATTAGAGGCATTTCTTAACTTTGTTTCAATCTCTCTGGCTGTAACTTCATCCCATTTCATATCCTGTACATTTGAACTTCTTATTATTTCTTTTACTTCTTCTATCCATTTAGCATCTTTGTTATGTTCCACAGGATCTTCATAGATATTTCTCCAAAATGTATCTATTTCTTTTTTTTTTTTTGCAGTCTTTCAATTCCTTTTACCTTCTTTCCCAATTCTCTATAAAACTTTTTTGGGTCATCGATAAATTGCTTATTTTGTACTTTTCCTTTATATTTATCTGGATATCTTCTAAGTGTTTCTGCCTGTGCTGAGATTTTTAGTTTGTTATTTGCAATAGTGCATGATAGATCCTGGTCTATTCTAATACTGCACATTGCTTTTATCATGTCTATCTTTCTTAGTATTTTTGTTGATCTGTTCCCTCTTCTGTATTCTTCTAACAGTGACACTTCTTGTCTTAATTGCTTTATAGTTTTCTCTATTCAATACTTCCATGATGGTATTTGATTTCTCCCCTTCGTTAACCTCAATACCCTGTGTTCTTGTGGTAGAACTTTATCAGTCATTAATTTAGCTGCACAGTAATATATCTTGTTTACTTCTGCTATATCGCATGGATCTCTGTGGGCAGTCCTAATTGCTTCATGTATTTGTTTTATCAAACTTCTGACTTTTTGGGTTTTATTGACCTTCTGCAGTCTATTTCTTTCATTGATCTTAATATATATCTCTATATCTATTAAATCAAGCAACTATTCTCTTAGCTCATTTTCTTCTAATATGGTAAAACAAGTCCTGCTGACTCTAAAGCTGTGCTCAACCACAAACCAAGTAGTATGAATAGAAATGTAGAGCACAGAACCACAGCAAACCAATGAAAAGCAGATGGCTAAGAGCAGTGTAAAATCCAAATAGACTTTTATTCGAACATAGGTGAGCGCTTTCACTATAAAATTGTTCTTCACACCATACAAAAAATCAGCAGCATCTCAAATATTTAAAATGCAATCAGTTAAATATCTACCAATAAAAAACATTCAAGTACAATAGTCATAAAAATTTAAAGGCACAGCTTTCTTTTAAGACAAAAACCATAAAAGACTATTGTCATAAAAACAGACATAGCAGTATACTTATTTAAGAAGCTTTCTTTCTTTCAGAACTAGCATAAGAGGTACTGATTCATTCAAACCTGCACCTCTATGTGCTGATAGTTTAAGAATCCATCTTAATTCTTTCCCTTCTGTGACATTAGTTATATCACTCAACCTAAAACTTTCATAAATTACTTCTACTGCCATAAACTTAAACCAGTGGTTAGTGCCTTTCTCTAGTATATGTTTAGCTAAGTCACTATAACTATTGCCCTTATTGGCACAATAATAATGGTCTCTAATTTGTTCCTTAAGATGCCTATTAGTTTTTCCTATATAAAATTTGAACAGGTTTTTAGTGTCACAATTAGCTTTAACTTTAACTGCATTGTTGTTTGATTCAGCTGTCATGCACCTAGTCTTCATTTGCATGGCTGCCATGAGATTAGCCACCTCTGTTGTTATGAGGCCATATTCAGCATTGGAAAGGCTTTTCATGGTAGTTACCTGTGTAGAGGGGGCATGGGAGGGCCATGGATTTCCAAAGGTGATTAATTTGTGTTCAGATATAACAAGGGGAGTTGACTATTGGTGTCAAGCAACAGTCGCCCATGTTAGGAAGGACCAGGTTGATGTGATGGGCATGTGCATTGGTACATGAGTAGCTTTCCCAGTTAATGGTGGGGTAGTTGAAGTCAACCAGTATGTGAGTAGGTTGGATAATATTATCCTCCATGGTGTTTAGGGACATGGAGTGTGAGTGTTGGGACATGTTTGGGGACCTATAGCAGGGTACAACTTGAACCACTGTCCTACCCAATGTTAGCTATGCCTGCAGGATCTGTAATGCCTAAGCTGGTCAGCACTCTGGAGGTGTGTGCCCCCTTAATGAATATGGAAACATCACCACCTTTGGAGTTTCAGTCACAGTTCTGCCGCCAGGAGATGTGGAATGGGTAATAGGGTGGTAGTGCAGGAGTGATTCCTGCTGCCTTTAACCAGGTCTCTGTTACAGCACAGATGTTATAGTTCCCCATTTTAAGGAATACATCCAGTGAGTGCATTTTCAGATTTAGACGTCTAGTGTGCAGCAGCAGCATGACCCTCAGATTGCATGTGTTTGTAGCTGTCATATATTTCTGTATATTTCTGTATACATATATGTATGTATGTATTCAACTTTCTATATATATGTATCTATACATATATGTGGATATACATGTGGATGTAGCTCTCTCTCTCTCTCTCTCTCTATATATATATATATATATATATATATATATATATATATATATATATATATATATATATATATATATATATATTTACACACACACATACACATACACACATACGTATACACATATATTATATATGTATGTATATATATATATATATATACATATATATATGTATATATATATATATATATATATATATATATATATATATATATATATACGTATACATATGTATATATATATATACGTATACATATGTATATATATATATATGTATATATATACATATATATATTCACTATATCTCATCATGGACATTCTGTAAAAGTCTGGGCAGTTTAGAGGTATGGCTACTATCAGTACAGTTGATTGTATTGCTGGTAATCATACCTGTAAACTGCCCAGACTTTTACAGAATGTTTGTTATATTCCTCATATTTTATTTTTACATTGTTTCATGTAAAAGTTGCAAGTTAGCATATTGTTATATGATAATTTGTAGTAAGATAATTTGCACTCAGTTGACTAAATTAATTAAACATTTTTTGGAGTCAAGACATTGTAACTGATAATAATAATAATAATAATAATAATAATAATAATAATAATAATAATAATAATGCAAGCTTGACATGTCTTATGTTAAATGCTCACAGTTTAAATAATAATTTAGAAGATTTAGAGGCTTGTATAGCTGATAAGAGGACTAATGTGTTATTGAGTGCAGAAATTTGTTTCAGTTGCAATAACAAACCAATTGTAATACCACGTTTCCCTGGTCATTACAATTTAAGAACTGATAGCAAAAGGAGGTAGGATGTTTATTTATGTAACCATCAAGTATGATTCTGTCACATAATTTAATGATATGGTCTCCGATCTTCTCACACTAAGTATTGACATCCATGGAACTAAAATGGATATAGTGATATTTTACTGGTTTCCTAGTATTTCGAAAGAGATGGATGAGCAACATTTAAATCTTATTAGGAAGAGTTTCCTTGAAAAGTGGATTTAATTGCTGGGGACCTAAATGCTCCTAATGCAGACTGGGTAGCTCCTGCTACATCATCTAAGGCATTAAACTGTTTGATAACTGAAAGTTTGACAAATGGTTATACTCAAACAGTGAATGAGGCAACTAGAGGAAATAACTTATTGGATGTTGTTTGTTACACTTTTTCCTTTTAGGCAGTGAAAGTCTGATAACGCATACAATGTGCATGGGCCTAGTCTTTTTCTTTTTCTGTTTCAAAGGTTACAATTACTCTTGAGTGCACTCTTACACACTCAGACTAAGGGCTGGATTCACGAATGGACAAATTCCGTGCAGGAACAGTATAGCCTCTTATGTACGCAGGATGGCCGCTGTGCGATCCAGGATAGGGCCATTTTCACATGCACGAGCGGCCCTATACTGTTCCTGCACAGAATTCTGTTCAGTATGCAAATCACCTCATTTGCTGATGAAAACCATGCAAATGAGGTAATTTTGTGATCCAGCAAGCTGAACAGATTCCATATAGGAACAGTGTCAGTGCAAAAATGTTTGCATCTAACAAAAAGGGGGCATGACAGCTCGTGAAAAGCATTTATTATGTAGAACAGACAAGCCAATGGCCAAATATAAGGCCATTGACATTAAAAGCAACATAATTTTTGTAACAATAAAACTTTCATTTTTTTGACCGATCTCGGTCGTTTAAGCTAAGGGCAGTGGTGTGCAAACATGGGGGTGCCAAAAATAAAAAAAAAAAAAGGGAAAAACTGACATTTAACAGAAATATGCATTCTGCCATTATAGTCAATGCCAGGCAGAATATAAACAAGACAAGGGAGCACTGGTTGCCAAGGGGAAAGGGTGTGCTTGGGAATTGTAACTATGGATCTGCACACTGGGGTATGCAAATGAAGGGACCTATACTGAATCACAGTTTTCTACCTACTGGAAACCTGCACCTAATCATGCAGGTGCAGGAATAGGGACCAATGTAGGCAGGACAAGAGGATGACTTCAGTAGGGTGTGTGTCATGCTTGGTGTAAACTTATTGGAGCCCTGTGGCCTGTGTTTGCTCTTAGCTAATCAGAACTAAGAAAGGGGGTGTGTCTCACATTGTTGAGCACTGTTTTCCCTGCTTAAACGGGTTGTGTGCACCATGCACCAGATTTTAAACAAAAAAAAAAAAGAAAAACAGGAAATAGCAGCTCAGTTCACATGCCAGCACTGGGTATGTGCAGCGTGCCTCAGGGCTTAAACAGGAAGGCAACAGGAAGGGAAAACAGCAGTAGGAAGACAATCAAGGAGAACTAGAATAGCTGGCAGGTGAAATGTATCAGAATCAGCCAATTACACAGGCAGCAGCCCAGCCCAGCATACCACTATAAACTATGCAAACCCCTTTCACTCTGGGTTTTCCCACAAGCTCTACACCACCGGTATACACAGACAGGGACATTTTACCTGACAAAACTAACAAAATAATAGGGGTTGCTGTCACTGTCATACATCAATATGTGCGAGAGGCGGAGGATGGTGAGGATGTGAATGCTGATGACCATCCCACAGTGAGAAGAAGGAGAAGAGTGTACAGACCCAGGGTAACCTACCAGGGCCTACATGAGCTGGAGATAGTGGAGTGCTATAGGGTGGACAGGGACATTCTACAGCAAATTGTTAAGCTGAGACGGCTTATCGCCTCACACACAGAACCAACAGAGGGGAACCCATCCCAGTGGATACCAAGATATGTATAGGCTTAAGAATACTAGCCACATGTACCTTCCAAAGGGCAACTGGGGATATCATGAGGATCTCACAGGCATCAGCATCCAAGGTACTCCACCAGTTCCTGGATGCCATGTCAGCACATGCTGGTGAGCACATATATTTCCTCTTCACCCGTGAGGCGTTGACCAGCAGTATGCATTTCTTCCACCAAATAGTAGAATACCCTGAGGTAGTGGGTGCTATAGACCGCACACACATACACATCAAAGCACTACCCGGTGAACGGGGTAGGGTCTACATAAACTGCAAGGGCTTCCCCTCCATCAACTGCCAAGTCATGTGTGATACCCCGGAAATGTGTGTGCTGGCAGCCCTGGAAGCTATCACAACTCCCACATCTGGCATATGACACAGCTGTACCAGTCATTTCCCAGTGGGGACATCCCATATAGCCACCTAGTGGAGGATGCTGGCTACGCACTGGAGCTGTGGCTGATGACCCCCCTCAGAAATGCACACACACCTGAACAAGAACTCCATAATGAGGCACACGCACAAACCAGAATCATAATAGAGCATGTGTTTGGGATACTCAAGTCATGGTTCCACTAACTGGGCATATACAATGGAGCCTTGCAGTACTCTCCAGCTACATGTGCTCAAATGTTCACAGTATGTGCCATGCTACACAATATTATCCTGCAGAAACAGCTGAAGCAGAAACAGCATGGGCAAGGCCACAAAGCCCCCCCCCCACTATTGCCAAGGCCATCACAGGCACAGAGGGACTTGGAGGAGGAACCACCTGAGCCTGCCCATGTAGGCAGAAGGAGGCATGCCCAGTATGCCCAGGACTTGGCAAAGAGGCAACACATAGCACATACAATGACATGGTAGGGACCCAGGGAATGACACCTCTCTCTGACTTGCTTATGAAGTAAAAGGGATTCCAGACATGACACTACCTGTGCTTTACCATGTGTAGGGAGTGTACTATGTGCATCCGACATAGTCAGCCCTCCAGCACCATCCTCAATACTAGCCCAGCCACAAGGTAAGTCACTCTTCCTATCAATTACTGAATGGAGTAGTATGTTCTGATAGTTGTATCTATAGTATGGATGCGAGCATGCAAGAGAATTGGGTGGCTGAATGGGATGGCAGCAGATACTGGACACCTATATGGACAAGATGAAATCCATAACAAATATTGGTGTCAACACACTAGGCAGTACTAGACAAGGTGACAAATCCCACTGCAATACATGTGGTGGCCCAAATGTGTGTCCATAGGATATACACATGCATGTCAGTGAGGCTCACATACCAACCACCAGCCTCAGCCAGCAGGCCAGGTGTAGATGACCATAAAGAAAGGCTGAGCTAACGCCTCCAATTGATGGCAATGGTGAACAACCCCCCTACAGACCTACACAGACAGACTACAACAGGTATGGCATTTGTATGTTAGTTCTGAAGGGTAAGTAGTCTGAAACTGAAATGCAGGTCAATAAAACCTAAGATCTGTACTCCACTAATATACCTCCAGTCTGTATGACAGGTCAGAATACAAAATGATGTGGAAGGCAACCTAGTATCTGACATACCAGTACAGTCATAGCACAGTTTAAATTTGTCAGGTGTGCCCCCCCCCCCCAACAATCCTATGTAGAAATGCAGTAACATGTAAGTGTGATGAGTAGTATCAGTGGAGCACAGATTACCTGAGCTGGCCCAATCTACAGGATAGATTGTTGCATGTATACAATATGCAGGGGTCTGTGTGTTAGGTTGTTGTGTGTTCAATATTGTTTGGAAGTGGTCAGCATGTCGGCACGGAGAGTTGTGTCTTGGTGGCCTCTGGGGAGTACTGTGGTTGACAGGGCCATGTTCCGACAACTGCAGTGCCAAACACAATTCTTCTCAGCAATAACCATGTCAGCAGTCATCCATACTCACTGTCCAGATGTGAATATCTGTCACCATCTGAAAGACGGACAGGCCATGAATGTGGACCCATACATACACACAGTACACAGGTGGAAGTACCCTAGACAGAGTGCATAAAATTTAACTGTCAGCTGCACACAACATTGGAATTGTATATACAGGTGAGCAGCACATTAGTTGTCTGTGTAGCATGGAATACTGATGTAGCCTGGCCAATCACTGGCGGACCACAAAAGGCATAGTTATGAAGTAATGAGAGACTGCCTATGTCCCTGCACAAGGCAGCATAAGGAGAATGTCCCAGGTATATCTGTGAGTCAGCTGCATGTAGCTTCCATATCACACATGTACTCAGCTCACCCCACCATCAGCCACAGGTTTATCACAGGTCATATCCTTGCTGTTGGGAATGGGTACAGTATGACCCCACTTCTGTATGGGAATACCCACAGAATGCAGCATGCCCAAGAGCTGTCTTATGCAGGTGTGTCCTTAGCTGTAAGCAGAATCCTGCCTGCATCCAGATCAATGGACCAATATGGACAGGAACTATTGCCATTAACACCTTGCACACTTACTCTGTCACCCCAGGGGAATCCACTGGCTCGCAGCCTGGGAATGTAGGAGTGACAGAATGAAGTGCCCTGCTACAGATGGCCTGCATCACTACCAAATGGCCTACAGTCCTCTGTCAAAGGCTTGTGCCTCACCCATAGTGCCAGTGTATGGTATCTAATGAGATCACAACTAACAACCTAACACAGTCAACAGAACACAAATGCAAGGCCATGTTGGCAAATCCCAGTAGCATGCCCCCCATGTCCCACTGCATGAACTGTGGACCAATCCATAAATACCACTAGGATGAAGGGTCAACTATAGGGATACTTCTCAGATATTGCTCACATAATGTTAGGAAGAAGATAGAATAACAGAGTGGGGGGTGTAGATGCATGGATGTCATGGAGTGTGTGAAGTCTGAAAATTTGATGTGTCCCCATACTACCCCTACCTGCAAACCCAGTAATAGGTGGCTACAAACCTGCTGATAAACCACAATGTGAAGGGGAACTGATCAGATATATGAGCCCTGCCTCTGGGTAACCTGGGTGAATCTGTACAGCTGAGAGGTATGGCCACAGCAGGATATGGCCATTCTGTCGATATACATACAAGAAGGGGATCCTCAAACACCATAGTACCAAGGTGCTGGGCCATTTACACAGACCCATCAGCAAGTGTCTGTAGCTATCTCTCCAGAATGGTAGGAGTGTGCAAGAATGTGTAGGCTGTGGACCACAATACTGGACTCAGCTTCATTCATCTTGTATTTCCCAGTAATTAACTATGAGCAAATAATTATATCTGTAAGAGTTGATGACATAATACATCACAGTGTAAAACAGTACATATGCCTGAATATCTCTGCTAACATCAACCATGTAACACAAGTAGCACAGACAGCAGTAGTTACAGTATCCCCTTATCTGTCACCCATTGTGACTCCATATTGTCAACCTATCTACAGATATCCTGCAGAAACAGGTTGCTAGCTGTATGTGTAGAACACCAAACCCTGAACAGGAGTGCAACCCTACCTGGAAAGGATTCACACACTCAATAGAGAAGGTCATACTGGGCATGCTCCTACACTTAGAGAAATTAGAGAAATGAAGCCCATGTCTGACAACACAGTGGAATATACATATCTGTCATTCACAGATGTCTGTGCACACACACCAAATTGTACACCATTTATGCTTCACACACACATTGGATAGAAATACTCACACATATCCAAGGCCAACACACTATAATATGTCAAACATACACACAGAGATGTGGGGAAGAGAGAGTCAGACAGTGACAGAGAGAATTCCATTATGAGGCCTATCTTACCCACTGCACATCCAGTTGGCCTATATTACATGATGTGCTGATGTCAATCACTGTACACATTCCTTTTGGTAGCCCTCAGCCCTATAGTGTCTGTGGTGCTTGTGATAAATATGTAACACGATAGTACAAATCAGTATTCATGTAGCATTTGTATACTCAGTCCCGTCAAATGTAAAGTTGTGTGTGACTGAGTGTGTGTGTGTGTGTGTGTGTGTGTGTGTGTGTGTGTGTGTGTGTGTGTTTCCAGAGGAATGATTTATGGTCCATTCACACACACACACACACACACACACACACACACACACACTCACTTCCCATTGCCCATGTTAGCACTCTTGCTGATGTCAGTCACCTTGAAATAAACCATCGGCCAAGTCTCAGCCCTATAAGCTCTGTGGCACTTGTGATAACTATGTACTACTGTACTGTAGCAAACTAGTTAGGTAGGAGTTCTAATCCTGGTCCTGGCGACTGTGATAATGTGTGTGTGTGTGTGTGTGTGTGTGTGTGTGTGTGTGTGTGTGTGTGTGTGTGTAGAAATGAATGATTTTGAGGCCATTCACACCACTACACCTGACACTGGCCTACTTTAGCATGCCTGCTAATGTCAGTCACCTTGAACTATCCCTTTGGCCAAGTCTCAGCCCTATAAGCTCTGTGGCACTCACGATAACTGTGTAATACTGTAGTGTAGCAAACTAGTTAGGTAGGAGTTCTAATCCTGGTCCTGACAACTGTGATAATGTGTGCGTTTGTGTGTAAGAGTGTGTTTGTCTTTGTTGACACCTGATTTTATGTTCATTCACACTTCCTACACTTCCATCTCCCCTCTTTTAGCACTGCAGCTGATGTCACTCACCTTCAAAGATACCTTTGGACAGCTTTTCAACATATAAGCTCTGTGGTGCTTGTAATAACTGTGTAATACCATAGTGCAGCAAACTAGTTAGGTAGGAGTTCTGATCCTAACAACTGTGAGAGTGTGTGTGTCTTTGTGACACCTGATTTTGTGGTCATTCACACTTCCCTCTCCCCTCCTTTAGCACTGCAGCTGATGTTGCTCACCTTTAAAGATACCTTTGGACAGCTCTTCAGCATGTAAGCTCCATGGCACTTGTGATAACTGTGTAATACTATAGTGTAGCAAACTAGTTAAGTAGGAGTTCTAATCCTGTTTCTGGCAACTGTGATAATGTGTGTGTGTGTGTGTGTGTGTGTGTGTGTGTGTGTGTGTGTGTGTGTGTGTGTGGTGATGAATGATTTTGAGGCCATTCACACCACTACACCTGCCATTGGCCTACTTTAGCATGCCTGCTGGGTTCCTGTTAAGTGATCGAAGACAAATTTATTTTATTTATTTTTATTTATTTTACATTTGTTAACCGGGCTAGTCCAACTGGATACATGTCCATTTTCAGTGGAGGCCCGGGGAGAAAAGCTCCGCTATCTACTACATGACAGGTATTAACTACAAGAATGTACAATAATAAACAAGGCATTTGAACCACAATTACAGGATGTTCAGTAAAAGGTGATCAGAGACATAGCAGTTACGTAAGTTCAGGTAAACATAATATGTAACAGAATTAATTACATTATTTAAAAGTTTAACAATAGAAATTTGAGTAAAGTCTATTTTTAGTAGGGAGAGACAGTTACCCAACAGAAATGGAAAGTGTGAAGTGATAGAGTTGGGAGAAAGAGGAGAGGGGGCAGGAGAAGGGAGGAGGTAAAAAGATCAGCTAGGGTTATTGCAAGAGCATAGCCAGTGGTTGGTTAGAAAGTGTTTCAGTTTAGTTTTAAATAGTGGAATTGAAGTTAGGGCTGTGAGGTCTTGAGGAAGTTGATTCCAAATTTTACCAACTGAGTTGGAAAATATGGAGTCACCCACGGTGTTCTTTGATAGAGAAGTTTGAATCAGTATTTTATTAGAAGAGCGTAGGTTTTTTAGGTTGTTATAGGGTTTTATAAGGGTGGAGAGCATTGGTGTATTCTCAGGGTGATGAAGGGCTTTGTGGGCAATTGTAAGCTGATAGTATTGAATTAGGTGGGGTAACTCCAGCCACCCTAGTTTTAGGAGATTCAGGCAATGATGAGTTTTATATGGAGAGGCAGTGGCAAATCTGGCAATGTTGTTGTATGCTGCTGTAAGATTATTGAGGTTATATTTTGAAAGATTAGTGTATATGGGGAAGCATATATAGGGTAGAGATTAAGTGGGTTCTAGCTATGGTAGTTCTAGCTTCAGGAGTTAAGAAAGATTTGATTCTGTAGAGAGAACCTAATTTTCTATTAGTTGCTTTTATGATAGAGTTAATATGAAAGTCAAATTTTAGTAGGTTGTCAATAGTAATACCCAAAAGTTTGGTTGTTTGGTCTGGAGAGATAAGGGTGCCATTGTTAGAAGTAAGTGTGAAGTTAATAGAGGGAGACAGCTGTGTGGGTGAAAATAGGAGAAGTTTGGTTTTCTTAGGGTTAAGGAGGAGACAGTGATTGGAGAACCATTTCTCTATAGTGGTAAAAGTTTTTTGGGTAAGGGAGTGGAGGTCAGCTTGGTTTGTGGCAGAGCAAATAATGGTGGTGTCATCAGCATATTGAATACAAGTAGTTAGAGGGGTGGCAAGATACAGGTCATTAATAAAGATGGAAAATAGAAGAGGACCTAAGATGGAGCCCTGAGGGACCCCTATAGTGGTAGGGAGAAGTTCAGAAAGATGGTTGTCCCATAAAACAGCTTGTTTCCGATTATGAAGATAGGACGTAAACCAGTTTAAGGCAAAATTGTCAAGAGAGAGAGAGATTTTAAACAATGTAGGAGGAGTTGGTGATTGACCATATCAAAGGCTTTTGACAGGTCTACAAAAAATGCTGACGAGAGAATATTGTTATTGCGGTTTTTGTTAATGGAGTCAATAAAGGATAATAAGGCTGTGGTGGTGCTATGGCATGGACGAAACCCGTGTTGGCAGTTAGCAAGGAGATTATTGGATAGGAGGTGATTAAGTAACTGTTTGTGGATGCATTTCTCCATTATTTTTGCAATAGGAGATAGCAGCGCTATAGGGCAGTAGTTGGAATACTCCAACGAATCACCCCCTTTGAAAAGAGGGATGATGTGAGAGATTTTCCAGAGTGAGGGTATAGTACTTTCTTTTAAGATCCTGTTAATTAGTATAGAGATAGGGTAGGCTATAGCTTTAGCACCTAGTTGGAGGTAATCAGCTGGTAATTTGTCAGCTGAGGGGGTTGAAGGTTTAAGTTTTTGAAGTAAGTATAGAATATAGGAGGTAGGTATGGGTTTGAGTTGAAATAGTGGTGGAGTGCAGCTTGGGTTAGCTAGTATAGAGGTGTCAGGGCTTTGTTGGTTGGCTAGTTTAAGTATTGCTGAAGTAAATAAGGTATTGAACGCATTTGCTGTTTGTAAGGGAGAATCAGGGCTGGAGCCTAGTGGATTGGGTGTTGCAACTTTGCCAGGGGATAGTAGTGTGTTAATAGATTTCCAAAATTTATGTGGTTGGTGGTGGGAGGATTGCTGTAGTTGGGTATAAAAGTTCTTTTTATCTTTTAAGATAGCTAGCTTTGTCATGTTTCTTTTTTGTTTGAAGGTAAGATGATCAAGAGAGTTTTTAGTGGTTCGCCATTTAGTCCAGGCTTTATTCCTACTAAGGATTAGTTGTCTAGTTTTGCTTGTGAGCCATTGAGCTGTCTTACATTTCATGCGTATAGAACGCAAGGGGGCATGATGTTCAAGAATGGTAAGAAAAGTATTATTAAAGTGGTTAACAGCTTCATCTATAGGGAGAGTTTTAAGAGGTGACCAGTTAACTAGCCTAAGTTCATTTTGAAACCGATTGGGGTCGAAATGTTTTTTGCTACGAGATAAAAAAATTAGGGGAGGTATAGCTAGATGTGTTTTATGCCTAATAATATATGTTAGAGAGTGGTCACTAAGGTCATCTGGGAGGGTTCCTGTTGAATACTTTTGTTGGGGACTATTTGTTAAGATCCAGTCAAGTATGGTTTCTTTATTATTGATTTTGTTTGTTCTAGTTGGGGAGTTAATGGTTTGATAGAATCCATGCAAATTAATAAGGGTAGATGGATTAGTTTGTTTGCATAAGTTCCAATCAATATTAAAGTCACCTAAAAGTATTGTTTCTTGAAGGAGATTAAGTGAGAACCAGTTTAGTAGGTCTTCTAATATGGGAGGATTGTTGCCTGGGGGAAGATAAGTACAGATAATATTTATAGTTTTGTGAGGGTTGAGGGAAAGTTTGGAAATAATAATTTCAACATTAGTGTCATTTGGAAGGGTATGATTTGTTTTACTTACTTCCAGTCCAGTTTTGAAGAGTATAGCTACTCCTCCCCCTTTTTTATTTAGGCGGTCTTGTCTTAGGATGTTATAGCCAGGGAGGATAATTTCATTATCTTTTATTGTGGGTTTGAGCCATGTTTCCGTAAGACAGAGAATGTCAAATTGTTGGACTTCTAGTAGAGCATGAAGAGCAGGGATTTTATTGCATATGCTACGGATGTTAAGATGAGCTATTGAGAGAGATTTGGAAGGTTTAGTATTTGGTGTAGACATTGTTTTCATTTTTTTTTTAATTCTTTCTAATGCACCTTGATTGAACTTAAAAGAACAAAAAGGCAAAATTGCGAAGCAGCTTTTAAGTGAATTCTTTCCCTTGGAAAGAATTTGCTTGGCTGCTTCCATTACTTTTCCGTTTTTGACACTGTAGTGCGATCACGGAGTTGGTATATTTAAGTAGGGGATGTGGGGGGGCACAGCCCCCCACATCGGGGGTGTGGGGGCAAAGCCCCCCACTTTATGTATTGTTTTAAAGTTTTTTTTGTTTTGTTTTGTTTTGGAACAGTGATTTTTTTCCCTGGGAAAAAAAAATCGCTGTTCCGAGTATTCGGGATTGTAAGCTTTTGCTTACATAGGGTCGATAAATCAGCGTTCACTTTTTTAAGAGTTCGCTGATTTAACATAGACCCTGCCTGCTGATGTCAGTCACCTTGAAATAACCCTTTGGCCAAGTGTCACCTGTATAAGCTCTGTGGCACTCACAATAACTGCGTAATACTGTAGTGTAGCAAACTAGTTAGGTAGGAGTTCTCATCCTGGTCCTGGCAACTGTGATAATGTGTGTGTTTATATGTGAGAGTGTGTGTGTCTTTGTTGACACCTGATTTTGTGGCCATTCACACTTCCTACACTTCCCTCTCACCTCCTTTAGCACTGCACCTGATGTCACTCACCTTCAAAGATACCTTTGGACAGCTCTTTAACATATAAGCTCTGTGGTGCTTGTGATAACTGCATTAAACCATAGTGTAACAAACTAGTCAGGTAGGAGTTCTAATCCTGGTCCTGGCAACTGTGATAATGTGTGTGTTTGTGTGTGAGAGTGTGTGTGTCTTTGGTGACACCTGCTTTTGTGGTCATTCACACTTCCTACACTTCCCTCTCCCCTCCTTTAACACTGCAGTTGATGTCACTCACCTTCAAAGATACCTTTGGACAGCTTTCCAACATATAAGCTTCATGGTGCCTGCAATAACTACATAGCACTGTAGTACCAATACATAGCTAGGTAGGGGTTTGAAACGCAGTACTGGAAAGTGTGTGTGTGTGTGTGTGTGTGTGTGTGTGTGTGTGTGTGTGTGTGTGTGTGTGTGTGTGTGTGTGTGTGTCAACAGTATCCTGTGTGGGTGTTGGTGTGATTGTGTAATAACAGAATCCATTGCAGGGTGGGTTTTGCTACATTTTTCTACTGAGGACACATATGTCCCAATGTCACATTACAAGGCCAACAGTTGTCAAACACCATAGAGGTTGTTGTAGACAATCCACAGCCATAAATGTATATATAGGCAACCATTATAATACCCAGAGATCTCTCCCCACCCACAGATCATACACAACCACGCTTGGCTCAATCTCTCATCCTTTCTTTCTTTCCCTCTGTCTCTCTGTCTCTGTCTCTCTCTCTCTCTCTCCCCCTCTCTGGTAGATGTGGAAAATGCATCTGTTTTGCATAGGCAGGAGCTTGACATTGGTAGGTAATGCTCATGATCAGCTGATGGTCTGTGCATGAATTGGAGTCCTCCACCTGCTAATTGCATGTGGAACAGCTGTGGTATCATTCCTATAGCCAATTGCATGGAAACACACTCCTATAAGTAAGCACTGCAACTGGGTTTTGGCCCTTCTCCTTAACTGTGAGCAGGACGTCATGTGGGTGTGACAAACAGCATCACAGAGGGTAGTTGGAAATGTCTCTTACAACAAACACTGTGGAGACAGGCCAACAAACTGGAGGGGGATGTTCTAGATACGGGGACAGAATGTAAGTATTGCTGTTCTACATTTGAAGTAATGTTGGTTTAACAGGGTTTGTGTGGATATGGCTGTTCTGCATGCTTTAAAGTCTGGCATGACAGTGTTATGTGGTTGAGAAAACTCTCACCTGTAGGGCTATTTGCAGACTGGCCAGAGTTTGAAGTCTTAGATTTGGTGTGTCACTCACACATTTTCTGCCTTTATAAATGCAGTAGCATACTCTGATGATTGTTTTCAGTAAATGGTAACATCCATGTGCGTTACTGACTTAATATCCCTCAGAAGAGCTATGTCACAATAAACCCTGTTACACCAGCAATGTTCTCAGTTTATAACTGCAATATGTCAATATTGGCCCTGTGTTTCTGCCTCTGTCCCTCAAGTCTGTCACCCTCTGTTCATATGTCATGCAGTAAGAGGTGGATATGTACAGTATACCACTATTTACTGACATAATTCCTGATATCAAGCCAGTGATCTATCAGACTGCCAGACATGTAATGTATAGGAGGCCTAATATTTGATAACAAAACCTGGACATTCTGTTGTCTGTACAGTAGTGAGGTCTGTGTACTTATGGTGATTTTTGACAGAATGTCTGCATTATGTAGCCGTGTATTGTGATTATGTTATTTGTCCTTTGCACAGACTGGGGTAGATGTCAGTGTTCTTGGTCCTGTTCTGTCCAATGTTTCATGCTGCTCCAGTTTCTGATACCCTGTCAGCCTATATGTTTATAGGGCCAGACTGAGACATGTCCCATACCACAGTCAGGCATCAAACTACACTGTGAATTGGGCCAGTATATGTAGGGGTAGTGTGTGAGTGGCAAACATGATGGTGACTGTTGTTCACACAGTCCATATACTGTACTATTGCTTAGGCTTACCATTATGTGACTGTGACTGTGTTGAGATTTGTTGTGGATATGCACTTTCACACTGGTGTCTGTTACTCTGTGCTGCTACATGCCTGTACTGCCTGCTATATTTGCAATTGCATGTGTATTCCCCCATAGGTAAATTGGGTTAGTGTTGTGGCAGTCTGCCTGTAGTGTAGTAAGTGCTTGGTGACATGCCTATCAGCTCAGTGTATTTACCCTAGTGTGATGTTATGTCCAGATATTTGTCAGATGTACTGTTGCCTGGCCACTGTACATGTTGTGTATTTCTAACAAAGCAGTGGGCTGCTGTGAAGATGTATGTCACTAACTAGTGGGAAGTATATGGCTTGGGACCTCTGCTCCTCCAGTTAATATGTGTTAGGACAGACAGGAGGGTGTGAATGCATCAACTGTGTGAGCTGATCTAGTCCAGTATGTGTTATATATCCCCATTTTCATAGCTTTAAACATCCCCTTTGTCAGGCTTGTTCCACATTTCTTGCACCAGGAAGTTCTGTGTATACCTCCTGACTGACCAGATTGTTTCAGACTGTCCATGTTTATTGCTCATATTTCTTCTGTATTCCACAGGATCATTACTGTGATTTGTGTGGTACTTCACTATGATGATTTTATGATGTCTGACAGTAACTGATGGCGTACATGTCAGTTTCAGAAGAGCCTTCCTTCACAACATGTATGTTGACACAACTCCTGTCTCTGTAGCAACATTCTACATTTATAACTGCAATACATACATTATGTTCCCTTGTACTAAGTGGTTGAGAGTTATGGTGCTGAGGTATTACTCCACTACATGTCATGGGCATATGTTATATAGCAAACAGAGTCCCTGCATGTAAGGCAACTGCCAGAACTGGCAAATGCAAAATAGAAAAAAACAATGACCAGCAGACAGTGGTGTACTAATAGAATATATCTCTCTTTATTATGCCAAAAGGCACATTAAAAGGCAGAAAGCCTACAGTCCACGATCCAAATCAGTTTTTACTCAAATATCAGGCCTTCATCAGTGAAAAAAGGAGAACAAAAAACTGCCTGCCTTATAAAAGAAAACACCTGTCAATCATCATTACAATCAATTGAAATACTACAAATGCTCATTCAAACCAGGGAGAAACAAGCCACCCAGATTAATAATACATCTTTTCTCCAATTTATTAAGTGTGTCATGCCAACCAAAAACCCTTGCTCTATTACCTTGAATTTTATCAATAATAGTAAAATTAAAATTAGCACTAGAATGTTTCAATGTATGTTTATATAGAGCATGGTTAGCTCGTTGGTGCCTAATATCAGATAAGTGTTCTAAGGTAAAAAGGTAAAAACACAAGGCAGGACCACCAGGCTCAAAAAAATTCAGTTAGATTTATTGGATATTCAACGGATAAGCGCTTTCACTTGTAAAAACATGCTTCATCAGATCTCAAAAAACAGTCAATCAGCTTAATTTAAACAAATTTAAAGTACTGCCAACCAATCCAGTCACAGCAGAGGAATCAAATCCCTTCAGTAGTAAGGCAAATGCTAACTGAAGACAAAATACAATCAATGTTAAGCAGACAATAGGAAGTTGTGTATATAAAATCAACAGTCACACACACACACAAATCCTGCTATAATTATATAGATGTATATAAATTCATGTATAAAATATATATATATATATATATATATATATATATATATATATATATATATAAAAGACATAACAAATATACTTCAAATATATAAACATACATAAATAAGGACAAATAGAATTAAAACAACTTATAAAAAATTTATAAAAAATTTGCAAAGAATTCCTTATACAAGTTACAATATATATTATGAACTGCTCATACTCCAAACAACAGTATTATTATACTTTGATTCTGACTTACTTCAGCTCAACCCATCTTATCTTACTCTAATTTATTTTATTTCATTTCATTAAATATTATTTTAATGGGTGTGCTGCCAGGGCTGGTTTAAGACTGACATGATTACTTGAGCCTTGGAAAAATATGGGCACACAATCTAAAGATCCACTTAACTTCTACCAACTCTAACTGATTATTTAAATTAATAATCTACAGTGTACAACTATTCATAACAAGTTAAGGTTGAATTTACTCATTTAACTCCCATGTCTTTAGTCATTCCAATTAATATAGGGTTTTTTCTACTGATTGCCTGTATTATGTCTTTTGGGGGTTGATATCCCTTGCCTTTTTATATTCTTTATATTCTTTTTGCCCAGTTTTTGTGATTGGGTTGTAGGGGAGTTTTACTGTGGTTCTGTATTTTGGATTACAGGAGTTTGCCTTTTGTCCATTTTCTTCTTTTTTTCCTGTCCAGTTAATAGCATTACAGCAGATTGTTGATGGGTGACCCTTCTGAAAATTTTTTTGGGTAGTGTCAATCACTCTCTTTTGTATTGACTGATATTGTCCCTTTAAATTTGGGACTCAGTACTTCTGGTGATTTCTATTGATGCTCCATTGAGATCTTTGTATTATTCTACTGCTATTGTCTGGTTCTAGTTGTTCTTTGGTTGTTGGACTGGACACAGTTTATAATTTTGGAATGTTATGATAAGGCTCTTTTGATAGGGCCTTATAGTTTTTAAAACAGATATTCTGTGAAGTGCTAGCCACATTGAGGTCATTGTTTTTCTTAGTATATTTTATTTTTATGCATCTTGGATATGGATATTAATGGACTGTTACAAGGGCTTGCTTCTGATCGCAATGATTTGGCCTTTTTTGGGCTAGATGATGCACATCCTGAACAGGACCACTGTACTTCTACCCCTGATCAGGAATCATGTACTTCCCTTTTTTCCAAATTGGGCAAAAGCATGAAACTATTATGTAGCAATGTTTGGCACTTAAGATTATTTAAGGCCTATAAGGCTAAGGATATCCCCCCTCGGGGTCTTAGGGTTAAGGTCTAACCATTGGTTCATAATCCTAATAAGAATTTAATGAAGGCTTGGGGTGCAGCCCAACATAAGGCCACGATGGGACTTGTTGAGGTCTTAATTAATCATTAGGAGGCGACTATTGATCAGGATTTAATTGAGGTCATTAACATGTGTGAATCCATAAGGAGATTTGAGGGGCAAACTTTATTTGTTTCCCTTCTTAATAAACTTAGTGACGAACTGTTGGTACATGAAACACAACTCAAAGAAAAGAAAAAACATACATTTTGAGAGATTTAACTGACTATTCAAGTGGGGATCCTTTTTCCAAGACATATGCTAAACATGTTATATTTCACAGTTCACCCCGGTCTGTTCCCAGGAAGAAGAGGCCATGCTCTATTTTAAAACAATCAGGGCTGCAGTATGATACTTCAGTTGAGGATTCTTCCTCTGCTGTGGAATCAGATGTGCAGGACACCACAGATTCCCCCACACCTACGAGAAACAACATTACCCCTTTAGGCATACACAAAGGAGGGGGGGGGAAGAAAACACAAGTGTAGTACACGATATGGAGGGCCTGTTGCGCATGTTTGCCCAGAAGTGAACAATTGTAATGTGCTTAACATTTCTTCTTATATTTTATCACCTACGCATATTGAAATTCTTAATAAAGGACTTTCTTTTATTCCTGGTTTCTTTGTTCCAGAGGACAATTTTGCTAATGATATTCTTTCCTTTTGTAGGCTTTTGAATTTAAGACTTTTCTTTCAGGATAAGACTACTACTGGTTCTTATGAGGAATTTCGCTATCACAAATCCACATTTTCACCACCTATGAACCCTAATGTTTTGCTTTTTCAAAGAAGTGTGCTTAGGGACATACACTTTGATGGTAAGAAACACCAGGTTGGTCATAATAATGTCTCAAAGATCGAATCTGATTGTATACAGGAGTTGGCTTCCAATCATGAATTGGTAATTTTGGCTGCTGATAAAGGTGGAGCGGTG